>NC_084747.1:16623264-16778264 GCF_033978785.1 Entelurus aequoreus | reverse complement strand
AATAGGTTCTTAAAGACAGTATAGCACCCCGATCATATAAAGGATCTTTGACTAGTCGGTTTAAAGTAGCTCCTCAAAAATAGCAGAGCTGCCCTGTCGCCTGTAGGATTTTTGCCAAGCATTTTTGCAGTAAATTCTCAAAAGCAGCAGGGGTTTTCCGTAATCTAGAGGAACTTTGACTAGCGTTCTCAAAAACAGCAGAGCGCTCCTCGACTCGCGATTTTGAAGGACTTCCTCAAAAATAGCAGATCGCTTCGGTCATACACATAGTATGCAATAACAAAAATGTTCGCACAAGGTTCTTAAAAACTGCACAGCTTCACTGTCCTGTAGAGGATCTTTTCCTGCCATTTTTGCAGTAGTCCTTACAAACAGCAAAACGTTTTCACAGCAAGTTCTTAAAAACAGCAGAGCGCCCTGTCATATAGTGACGCTTTGACTGGTATTTTGGAAGTACATCCACAAAAACAGCAGAGGGCTCCTTTTTTTAAAAATAAAATATCTTTGACTAGCGCTTATGTAGTCACTTCTCAAAAACAGTAGATCGCTTCTGTGTTAGAGAGATGCATTACCTAACATTTTTGCAGTAGCTCATCTCTCCTGTCATAAAGAGGATCTTTGTCGAGCATTTTTGCAATAGATTCTCAAAAACAGCACAGCATTTTTGTAATATGGAGAATCTATACTAGTGTTTTGGCAGTCGCTCCTCAAAAATAGATTGCTTTGGTCTCATACAGAGATGCATTAACTAAAATGTTTGCAGTAACTCCTCAAAAACAGCAGAGTTCTCCTCATATAGAGGATCTTTGACTGGCATTTTTGCAGTGGATCCTTACAAACAGCAAAACGTTTCCATAGGTTCGGAAATAGGTAAGTTCTTGAAAACAGCAAACAGGAGTTTTGACTGCTGTTTTTGAGGACCTGCTGCAAAAACACTATAGTGCTCCTTTTATATAGATGATCTTTGTAGGGGAAAACAAAGTGGGGTTGCTTGTGTTGACAGTCAAAAAGTAGGCATTCAATTTATAAAATGAAATAAAAAATATTCATGAATTGAAAATAAATCTTTTTTTAGGCACTTTAATATAATATGTCATATGTGTATTTTTTTTTTTTACTTATTAGTTCAAAAACATATTTCTGCAACCTTAAACCCTTAAAAGTGCAAGATCCAAATAAAAGTGAAAGTGGAAAAGTACCATCCTGCTTCTTGTTTAATAAGCCATAACTGTCAGCCAATCAGCAGCAGCCTTGCTGCCATGTTGCTTAGAGGTTTATGTTAAAAAGTGATGATGTCATTATATGAAAGGATGCTTTGCTATGTCGCTCACAAGCGTTTACGCCATCATCCTACCAGAGCTTTGAGGTGGGCCAGGTCGATGTTGCCGTCTTTGTCCACCTCCACCACCTGGACCTTCATGCCCGCCATCTGGGCGCTGGCCGGGTTGGTGCCGTGAGCAGACTTGGGAATCAAACACACCTGCGGCGGAGAGGAAACCAAAGTGACTCAAGCAGAACTACGAGGGAACTCTGGTGAGTTGACACTAGGGTTGTCCTGATACCAATATTAGTACCGGTACCAAAATGTATTTCCATACCGGCACGGTACCAAAATGTATTTCCATACCTTTCGATACTCTTCTAAATAAAGGGTTGTCCCGATACCAATATTGGTACCGGTACCGAAATGTATTTCGATACCTACCGAAAAGTATTTTGATACCGGAACCGGTACCAAAATGTATTTTGATACCTTTCGATACTTATAAATAAAGGGTTGTCTCGATACCAATATTGGTACCGGTACCGAAATGTATTTAGATACCTTTCGATATGTACTGAAATGTATTTCGATACCTTTCGATACTCCTCTAAATAAAGGGTTGTCCCGATACCAATATTGGTACCGGTACCGAAATGTATTTCGATACCTTTCGATATGTACCGAAAAGTATTTCGATCCCGGAACCGGTACCAAAATGTATTTTCATACCGGCACCGGTACCAAAATGTATTTTCATACCGGCACCGTTACCAAAATGTATTTCCATACCTTTCGATACTCTTCTAAATAAAAGGGTTGTCCCGATACCAATATTGGTACCGGTACCGAAATGTATTTCGATACCTTTCGATATGTACCGGAATGTATTTCGATACCGTAGCCGGTAACAAAATGTATTTCAATACTTTGATACCTTTCGATACTCTTCTAAATAAAGGGTTGTCCCGATACCAATATTGGTACCGGTACCGAAATGTATTTCGATACCTTCCGAAAAGTATTTCGATACCGGAACGGGTACCAAAATGTATTTCGATACCGGAACGGGTACCAAAATGTATTTCGATACCTTTCGATATGTACCGAAATGTATTTCGATACCTTTCGATACTCCTCTAAATAAAGGGTTGTCCCGATACCAATATTGGTACCGGTACCGAAATGTATTTCGATACCTTTCGATATGTACCGAATTGTATTTCGATAGTCCTCTAAATAAAGGGTTGTCCCGATACCAATATTGGTACCGGTACCGAAATGTATTTTGATACCTTTCGATATGTACCGAAATGTATTTCGATACTTTTCTATACTCCTCTAAATAAAGGGTTGTCCCGATACCAATATAGATACCGGTACCAAAATGTATTTCGATACCTTTCGATATGTACCGAATTGTATTTCGATACCGGAACCGGTACCAAAATGTATTTCGATACCTTTCGATACCCCTCTAAATAAAGGGTTGTCCCGATATCAATATTGGTACCGGTACCGAAATGTATTTCGAAACCTTTCGATATGTACCGAAATGTATTTTGATACCGGAACCGGTACCAAAATGTATTTCGATACCTTTCAATACTCTTCTAAATATAGGGTTGTCCCGATACCAATATTGGAACCGGTACCAAAATGTATTTCGATACTTTGATACTCCTCTAAATAAAAGGTTGTCCCGATACCAATCTTGTTACCGGTACCAAAAATGTATTTCGATACCTTTCGATATGTACCGAAATGTATTTCGATACCGGAACTGGTACCAAAATGTATTTCGATACCTTTTGATACTTTTCTAAATAAAGGGGACCACAAAAAATGTCATTATTGGCTTTTTTTTAACAAAAAAATCTTACAGTACATGAAACATATGTTTCTTATTGCAATAAAATAGTGAACATACTAGACAACTTGTCTTTTAGTAGTAAGTAAACAAACAAAGGCTCCTAATTAGTCTGCTGACGTATGCAGTAACATATTGTGTCATTGATCATTCTATTATTTTGTCAACATTATAAAGGACAAGCTGTAAAAATTACTTATTAATCTACTTGTTCATTTACTGTTATTATCTGCTTATTTTCCATTCCAACATGTTCTATCTACACTTCTGTTAAAATGTAATAATCACTTATTCTTCTCTTGTTTGGATACTTTACATTAGTTTTGGATGATACCACAAATTTAGGTATCGATCTGATACCCAGTAGTTACAGGATCATAACATTGGTCATATTCAAAGTCCTCATGTGTCCAGGGACGTATTTACTGACTTCATAAAGAGGAAAAAAGATTTTGCAACGATAAAAAATATCGATGTAATCATAGTAGTATCGACTAGGTATGCTACTGTACTTGGTATCATTACAGTGGATGTCAAGTGTAGATCCACCCATGGCGTTTGTTTACATTCAGGCACGCTAGCTTTAGTTAGCGGTGACGCCGGTGAGCTATTGTCTCCACCTACGGTGTGCAGTGAAGCATGTTTAGCTATTCCTCGTCCTGCAGGGATGATACTTGTAAGAAACTCACTTTGTCACCATGGAGACGAGGATTAGTGATTTAGAAGTAGCTAAAACACTGCCGACGGGCGTTTCAGTGTTATAACTTCGCCTGTATCGTCAGTTTTTAGGCCAAAATGCGTCCGTTCTCCCTTTTTCTGTCTACACACCGTGTCTGCTTGCAAGTACTCTGTGACTGTGCGCTGCCGAACATGCTCCTCTGCTGGTAAAACCAGCAATGTCACGACGTGACGATGCTTTGCGTGACGGTACTGTTCAAACAGAGTATAGTACAGTTTTTGATTCATTAGTACCGCGATACTATACTAGTACCGGTACAACCCTAGTAGAGAATAATGTCGAGTTTATTATTTCATATCAGTCACAACTTCCTGTTGCAAGCATTTGGCGGCCGCAGCAATGACCTTGGCGTGTAAGCGGCCTGCAGGTCACAAATTGATTGGACGCCTTATTAGGGGGGCATTGCGCAAAAGAGATCGGGCCACCGAGATCTGCTAGTTAGGCAACGTGGACAAACAACAAAAAAAACTAACCACCAAATATGGAGTCTTGAAAGCAGGACGCCATTTGTTTGCGCAAAAGCTTTGCCAATCTGGACTTCGACTGTTTCAAGAGCCCCTATCTAAGACGTAGGCGCGAGAGGACCCTTGTAAAGAATGCAGCGTAGGCGCAAACCGCTGAGTCAGCAACTCCTTAATCTAAGGGGACGTCTTATCTGAGCGGCGGCCAATCAGCGCAGTTGGATAGCGTCGGGGATTCCAGAGGCCTGCGAGGGAAAACGTGTTCGACTGATGTCAAAGCGACCGGTTGTAGCGCACGGAGACCATAAACGTGGCGGCTGATAACCATCCCGCCGCTTCCTCGGCCAAGTGCGTGCATCAAGGACTTTGTTGGAAAAAAGGAGCATGACACTGCACTGATATTTATGTCTAAAGTCGAAAACAGAGCTGGGCAAATATTTTGATTGGGGGCCACATTGTGTGAAAAAATGTGTATAGGGGGCCAATGTGTATGTGTGTTTAAATGATATATACCGTATTTTTCAGACTATAAGTCGCTCCGGCCGAAAATGCATAATAAAGAATGGAAAAAACATATAAGTCGCACTGGAGTATAAGTCGCACCTGCGAAAATGCATAATAAAGAAGGAAAAAAACATATATAAGCCGCACTGGAGTATAAGTCGCACCTGCGAAAATGCATAATAAAGGAAAAAAACATATATAAGCCGCACTGGAGTATAAGTCGCACCTGCGAAAATGCATACTAAAGAAGGAAAAAAAACATAAGTCGCATTTTTTGGGGGAAATTTATTTGATAAAAGCCAACACCAAGAATAGACATTTGAAAGGCAATTTAAAATTAAAGCTGCAAGCAGCGTTGGTCGGGCCCGCATATTTGGCAGGTGCTAGTTGCTGAAGGATGTCAATCTATGAAATGTAGGTCTAAGTGAGACCTACATAGAGGTTTTTGTTTCATGTCTCTAAGACGTTCCTACCGGAAGTTACAAGCAGTTTTGTCTGTGTTTTCCTCCGAGGAGCAGTTTTGTCTGTGTCTTATTCCTACGGGGCGCTAGAGCGCAATTTTGAGTTTTGGGGTTCGTTTTTTTTATTAGATCGCAATTTCCGCCAGTCCTGATGTGTGTAAAAAGTTTGGTGAGTTTTGAAGTATTTTAAGGGGGTCAAATTACAGCTCAAAGAGGCAAAAATTAGTGTTTTTATGAAACTTTTGTTTTGAAGGGGTGATTGCCAACTTCCTGTTGATTTTTGCTGAAGGATGTCAGTGTATGAAATCTAGCTCTAAGTCAGACCTACATAGAGGTTCTTTGTTTCATGTCTCTACGATATTCGTAATAGGAGTTATAGAGGAAGTTGTGTCTGTGTTTTTTTCCTAGGGGGCGCTAGAGCGCAATTTAGATTTTTGGGGTTTGGTTTTTTTGACTAAAGAGTTTTGTTCGCGTTTTTTTATGCGTGTGTCAAATTTGGTGAGTTTTGAAGCATGTTAAGGGGGGCAAAGTAGTGTGCAAAGCTGCGGAAAAATAATAATAATAATAATAATAATAATAATAAACCTTACAATAACAATATGGTCCTCTGTACCATTGTAAAGGACTCCCTTTGGGATTCCTTTACAAAGGGACTTGCGGTCCCTAATAAATAAAGAATAGTGAACAACAGGCTGAATAAGTGTACGTTATATGAGGCATAAATAACCAACTGAGAACGTGCCTGGTATGTTAACGTAACATATTATGGTAAGAGTCATTCAAATAACTATAACATATAGAACATGCTATACGTTTACCAAACAATCTAATCGCTAAATCCCATGAAATCTTATACGTCTACTCTCTTACGTGAATGAGCTAAATAATATTATTTGATATTTTACGGTAATGTGTTAATAATTTCACACATAAGTCGCTCCTGAGTATAAGTCGCACCCCCGGCCAAACTATGAAAGAAACTGCGACTTATAGCCCGAAAAATACGGTACACATTTAGCTGTAGAAGTCTGCTGTACGGTATGTGTGTTTGGGTCCCTTTTTTTCCCAGGAACACTAATACCAAAAGTCACAATGTCCCATAGAATTCTAAAAAAGTTATGACAGACCACCTGAAAAAAACGGAATATAATTCTATATTTTTTTTTACTGAATGGGACACCCAAAATGTACATTAAAATAAAGAAAGTGGGATTTACAATATTAACTATGAGCAATAAAACACTGAATATTAACAACATATGAACGTCGCTCCTCTTTTACGTCTCAGACCAGCTCCTTGATAGTTGTGTATCTTTTACAATCAAGCAAAACACAACAAAAACGTAACAAAAAGCAAAATATGAATGCAAAGGGTAATAATCACCTACAATATGATATATTATCACTTCTATGCAGAAATGTGTTGTAAAAATTTGCTTCCGCATCGGTTTCTGACACATGCGTTTCGGGCTGGTTGCTCTGAAAACAAACTCCGCCCACTCTGCTTTGTTCCTGGTCTGAGCTGCTGTGACCTAGATAACCGTAATAACTCCTATAACACCCAAAAGCGCAGATTTCGACCATTGAAATACTTTCTGTAGTTCAAGACTTACGGTAAAAACAGCCCTGCACATCATAATAGCGGCGACAGTTTTGATGTGAAAGGTCTAAAAAATTTGGTAGAACGTCTGACAGGCTGGATTGAAAATCTTAATGGGCCGCATTTTGCCCAGGTCTGGTCTAAAAGAAATGTAAATAATCTCAAACAGAACCCTTTTAAAGGACACACTTTACATGGGAAAAAAAAAAAAAAATCGCAATAATATGAAGAAAAAAGTGAAAAGTCGTAATAATGCGAGCATAACTATTAGGGGTGGGAATCTTTCAGTACCCAACGCTTCCATTCAGAATCGATTCAAACAGATTTTCGCAATGTATTATTTAGTGTAATAATTATAATTAAAGTTTTTCAAAACAGGTTACATGTTAGAATCAGAATCAGAATAGTTTTATTGCCATTGTTTGAGAATGCGTTCACAAACTAGGAATTTTACTTGGTGCTAGAAACCATTTCTAGTTGCATGGAGATGGCCTAAAAAAAATATATATATATTTTAAATTAATCCTTATAGAAAATCTTTTTTTTTAATCAAATTTTTTTAAAGTGATTTGAATTAAGGATGAATAAAAATCGCGATTTGGTTGTGAATTGTTTTTTGTTCACCCTTAATAACGACAGTACATGCACAAGACTGTTGTTACCGGAATAGTGCCTTGATACTCATATCCAGCCAATTCTTTATTAAAAAAGTTACAAAAAAGGCTGTAAAAATAAAACAAATAAAAATGTTACAAGGATAAAAGTTCTAATATAATACGAGAAGAAGGTTGTAGTGTACTGTTGTATGAATAAACACGGGGGGGAAAAACACATGTTATTGTTATGGGAGCCAAGTTGTTGGAATGTTGACGGAGGAACTTACAAGAGTATAGTTAAAATGTAACGGAAATTAAGTCGGAATATTACCGGGGGAAAAAAAGTTGTTGGAATAATGTCAAATAATTAGAAAAAACAGTTACCGTATTTTTCGGACTATAAGTCGCAGTTTTTTTCATAGTTTGGCCGGGGGTGCGACTTATACTCAGGAGCGACTTATGCGTGAAATTATTAACACATTAGCGTAAAATATCAAATAATATTATTTAGCTCATTCACGTAAGAGACTAGACGTATGAGATTTCATGGGATTTAGCGATTAGATTGTTTGGTAAACGTATAGCATTTATCGATGCTTTTATTTTTTTATTTTTTTTTCTGTATTGTGTAGTTATAATTATATGCTTTTACTTGTAATTGTATTGAATTGTGGACCCCGGGAAGACTAGTGGGTTGTTGAGGCAACCAGCTAATGGGGATCCTTAATAAAAATCAAAAATCAAATCATGTTCTATATGTTATAGTTATTTGAATGACTTACCATAATATGTTACGATAACATACCAGGCACGTTCTCAGTTGGTTATTTATGCCTCATATAACGTACACTTATTCAGCCTGTTGTTCACTATTCTTTATTTATTTTAAATTGCCTTTCAAATGTCTATTCTTGGTGTTGGGTTTTATCAAATACATTTCCCCCAAAAATGCGACTTATACTCCAGTGCGACTTATATATGTTTTTTTCCTTCTTTATTATGCATTTTCGGCCGGTGCGACTTATACTCCGAAAAATGCGGTATTTTTTTGTATTGCCTGAATAAACGTAGACCGACATGAACAAAATCGGTATCTTACTAGACATACAGTACAGGCCAAAGGTTTGGACACACCTTCTCATTCAATGGTTGTCTTTATTTTCATGACTATTTACATTGTAGATTGTCACTGAAGGCATCACAACTATGCTTGTGGAGTTACAAAAAAAAGGTGAAATAACTGAAAACATGTTTTATATTCTAGTTTCTTCAAAATAGCCACCCTTTGCTCTGATTACTGTTTCGCACACTCTTGGCATTCTCTCCATGAGCTTCAAGAGGTAGTCACCTGAAAGGGTTTTCACTTCACAGGTGTCATAGTTTTGATGCCTTCAGTGACAATCTACAATGTAAATAGTCATGAAAATAAAGAAAACGCATTGGAATGAGAAGGTGTGTCCAAACTTGGTCTGTACTGTAAATAAAACTTACAAGAAAAATATAAAAATGTTCACTATTCTCCAACTTTCTGACTCCATTCCTGGTTTTTTCCAACCATTTCATTGAATTACAACTTTATTCTTGATAGTTCATATTTTTTCCTATCAAACACTGACAGTGTCAATCCAAACTGAACAATATTAGAATTTATTGTTGTTTTTTTGGTGCAACTTACACTTCTGGAGGTCTCTCCCTTTGAGTTGAGGTAGGCCTTTATGGCTGCCAGGCCTGCGTATTCTCCCTGAGCGCCGCTGGAACACAAATCAAGCGCACCGCGGTCATAAAACACAAGGTGATCATAACGATCACAAACCAACTGAAAAAAAAAAAAATGCTGACCTGTTGGGCTGGAAGGAGATCTTGTCGTAGCCTGTCACCTCACAGAGGTCCTTCTCCAGCTGCCTGAAGAGCTTCTGGTAGCCCTCGGCTTGGTCCAGTGGCACGAAGGGGTGAATGTTGGCAAACTCCCTCCAGGTGATGGGCTGAAGAAACAAAAAAAATTGGACAAACATGAATAAATATCATGACATTACTGGCAATGAGGCTAATGACTCACCATGAGCTCTGAGGAACTGTTCAGCTTCATTGTGCAGGAGCCCTGAGGAGGATGTTGGAAAACAATCACCGTTGTTGCATCATCAGTGCTGGTTTACACTGGTTTGTACTGGTGCTGGACTTAGTTCTCACCAGTGGGATCATACTGTGCACCAGCGAGATGTCTTTGTTCTCCAGACGCTTCATGTAACGTACAATGTTTGTCTCCGAGTGGTAACTGAGGAGCCAAAGTCCAATTAGCTACACGCTAGCAAACGCTAAACAGGATGCTGGGTAAAAGCTGACTGTGCGTTTCTATATCATACTACTATGTCGTGAGCGACTACAGATATTAGAGGCCAACTCTTTATTTATGGCCCCAATATAGATAATAGTTCACTTTGGCAGCTAACACTGACGCTTGTTAGCTCAGAAGAACAACGAATCTTGTTAGATAACGTTAGCTATCATGTAAGAGATAATGTTAGCATGAAAGGCTAATCAATGGAATGGCTAATGATTAAAACAAACAAGAAATACTTGAGTCGCTTTAAAATGTCTACTGTGCTAACTTGGTATTGGCTAAACAAAACTGACTATACGAACTTCGATTCTACAACAAAGTTGTTCAGTTCAAACTCCCGACCTGTTGAAGACCTGGTGGGTCAGGTACTTGCTGGTCCTCTTGAAAGGACTTCCCATGATGCCCTTTGACCGCTCGCCCATTTGCTCGGCGATCAGCTCCTAAAAACCAAAGCAAAATTAGTCAAATCCAAGGCCAAAAGCAACAAATATTTCACATAGTTTGAAGCATCTTCAACATACAGCGGAGGATTCACAGCCAAAGACCCAGAGCAAGTCGTCCAGGTCTCGTTCAGTCACGGTCTCGTCCAACGATACGCCCAACTGTGAAGACCAACAAGAAATAAAAAACAACGCCACAGGACAACCAAACCAGACCCCTGTTGTTTCATGGAGGGTGGACCGACTGAGACCTATGATGCTCGTTCAAGTCAGCCGGAACCTTTGCGTAAAAAAAAAGCTCCAAGATCTTCTCAGTCCTGACTGAAGAATGAAGTCTCTGGTGGCCTTAACCAGCTGAAGTACTCTCCGCAGAGATACCATACCAACTTTATTTATAAAGCCCTTTAAAAACAACCACAGTTGAAGAACAAAGGGCTGTACACCACAAAGAAATAGAGGAAAAGGACAGAGTAAAAAAATAACATTTAAAACAGAAGTAAAATACACATTGAAAAAGCAAATACAAATTATTCTAAGAACAATTTGTTAGATAAAAAGCAGTTAAAGAGTTAAAAAAGTTCAAGCCAGTGAATAAAAATGGGTTTTAAGAAGGGTCTTAAAAGTAGCCAAAGAAGGGGCCTGTCTCACATGGAGAGGGAGATGGTTCCAAAGTTTGGGACCCACAACAGAGAAGGCCCTGTCCCCTCGAAGCTTGCGCTTTGATTTGGGTACCTCCAGGATCAGCTGATCAGCTGACCTGAGGGACCGGGTGGGGGCATAGAGGTGGTGCAGCTCAGAGAGGCCTGCGTCCGAACCCAGAACGCAGGGACTCTGCTTACAAAACAACAGGGCGGGAGAAGGGAGTCTAAGGTGTTGACATTTTGTGGTATCCCCTACAAAGCCGCCATCCCTCCTCTAGTTCTCGGATACTACCTCTGGACCTGGTCCAGTTTGATTCCGTGTTGATACTGTTCACATGGAATGACAACCCCAAAAAATAAATGCAGAATATTGTTTTTTTTAAAGGGGTTTTAGTCTGACCCCACTAGGATCGTAGCTTAGGCATTCAAGCCCCTAATATGTCAACCTGTTACATGCCAAACCCAACTGGGGCGCAGAATGTCTCATGGATTCCTCCCTGGCGAAGGCACACAAAGGAGTCATGGAAGAGACTAAGTCTCCCAAGTGGCCAGGGACAAACACCTCCGTCTACCTCTGGTAAAACTGCACGAGGTGGTCTGGACAAAGGAAGTCTAGACACCATTGCTTAGACACTGTTCTCTCGTGTGCACGACAGACAAAAGGAAATGGATGGCGGAAAACTTGCGGTAGTGAAGTCAATCGTGGTTTGTAGGAAAAAAACAATGCCAGTTCTTACCAGTCCCTCAGAGTAGGCCCTCAGGTTGATCTGCCTCTGCGCGGCTCTCTCCAAGATGTCCTTGGCTGCCACGCCACAGCTGACCTTGAGCGTGTCAAAGAACATCTCGCTGTGAAGCCGGTGCCCCGCTCTCTTTAGACCTAAACGATGCCAGGATTATCTCCTCCTCAGTCTTTACTTTCCCAATCCAATCGAGCGAACCAACCTTACCCTCGGCAAGGATCAGGGTGGCGTTGTGCGTCCTCTCCGCAATGTGCTTAAGTCCTTGGGGACCGTGGTAGAGTGCGAACATTGCAGCCATGTTGGCCAGCAGTGCCTAGTCGTTTGAAGGTTGGACGGTGTAGGAAAGTTAATCAAATCCGGACCAAAAACACGGTGTAGTTATAAGTCAGCGTTACCTGAGCTGTGCAGATGTTGCTGGTTGCTTTGTCTCTCCGAATGTGCTGCTCTCTGGTCTGCAGCGCAAGCCGGAACACTTCCTTGCCTGCCGCGTCCCTAAAATGTCAATGCAACCTTTAACACCTCATACGGTTTGTTCTGGGTATCCGTCTGGGTATCCCCACCTGGTGACCCCGACCATTCTTCCGGGCATCATCCGGACCAGGTTTTCTCTGACGGAGAAGAAGGCAGCGTGAGGACCTCCATAGCAGAGAGGCACTCCGAACCTCTGGGAGCTTCCGAGCGCAATGTCCACGCCAAACTCGCCGGGAGGACGCAGCACGCAGAGCGCCAAGAGATCAGTGGCGCAGCAAGCCAAGGCCTGGAAATGTGTCGCAGGGCTCAGCTCAGGCAGTTCCCGCTTTTTACAATCGTACCTTTTCGTTTTTGGTCTCACCCCGCCTTTATGCGCACGATCCACAAGGGCGGTGAAGTCTTCCACTCGGCCATCGGTATCGGGATACTGAAACAACACGCCGCTGATGTCTTTCCCGCTGAAGTCCATCTCGTGAGGTAGCTTCAGCACCGTCTTGACGCCGATGTAGCTGAAACATCGGGGGTGGGGAGGAAACAACATCGGTGGAGCCCTTTTAGAAAAAAACACTTTAGCTTGACGGTGTCCCTTACTTGGCCCGAGTCTGCACCACAGCGATAGTCTGAGGGTGACAACGTGGGTCAATGTAAAAGGTTCTTCTTTTGTTCTGTCTGGGAGAAAAACACCAAGGGGTCACACATGTCTTGATTGAAACCAGAACTTTGAAGCTATTCCAGGACTGTTGGGCGAATACCTGTGGCAGAGCTGCATGGCCTCGGCCGCGGCTGTCCCCTCGTCCAACAGTGAGGCGTTGGCCATGGACAGGCCTGTGATGTCACAGATCATCGTCTGGTAATTTAGGAGAGACTCCAGGCGGCCTTGGGACACCTCAGGCTGGTAGGGTGTGTACTGGGTCACCCTGTGGACAATAAATACTTAAAGGCCTACTGAAATGAATTTTTTTTATTGAAACGGGGATAGCAGATCCATTCTATGTGTCATACTTGATAATTTTGCGATATTGCCATATTTTTGCTGAAAGGATTTAGTAGAGAACGACGACGATAAAGATCGCAACTTTTGGTATCTGATAAAAAAAAGCCTTGCCCCTACCAGAAGTAGCGTGACGTAGTCAGTTGATAGCCTCGTTAGAGCGATTCGGACCGAGAAAGCGACGATTACCCCATTAATTTGAGCGAGGATGAAAGATTCGTGGATGAGGAACGTTAGAGTTAAGGACTAGAATGCAGTGCAAGACGTATCTTTTTTTGCTCTGACCGTAACTTAGATACAAGCTGGCTCATTGGATTCCACACTCTCTCCTTTTTCTATTGTGGATCACGGATTTGTATTTCAAACCACCTCGGATACTATATCCTCTTGAAAATGAGAGTCGAGAACGCGAAATGGACATTCACAGTGACTTTTATCTCCACGACAATACATCGACGAAACACTTTAGCTACGGAGCTAACATGATAGCATCGTGCTTAACTGCATATAGAAACAAAATAAATAAATCCCTGACTGGAAGGATAGACAGAAGAACAACAATACTATTAAACCATGGACATGTAAATACACGGTTAATGCTTTCCAGCCTGGCGAAGCTTAAAAATGCTGTTGCTAACGACGCCATTGAAGCTAACTTAGTATAACGGGACCTCACAGAGCTATGATTAAAAACATTAGCGCTCCACCTACGCTAGCCAGCCCTCATCTGCTCATCAACACCCGTGCTCACCTGCGTTCCAGCGATCGACGGAAGGACGAAGGACTTCACCACGATCATCCGTGCGGTCGGTGGCTAGCGTCGGCTAGCGCGTCTGCTATCCGAGTCAAAGTCTTCCTGGTTGTGTTGCTGTAGTTCCGCCGCTAATACACCGATCCCACCTACAACTTTCTTCTTTGCAGTCTCCATTGTTCATTAAACAAATTGCAAAAGATTCACCAACACAGATGTCCAGAATACTGTGGAATTATGAGATGAAAACAGAGCTATTTTGTATTGTATTCAATGGGCTACCGATACTTCTGTTTCACTGGCTACGTCACGCGCATACGTCATCATCCAAAGACGTTTTCAACCGGAAGTTTAGCGGGAAATTTAAAATTGCACTTTATAAGTTAACACGGCCGTATTGGCATGTGTTGCAATGTTAAGATTTCACCATTGATATATAAACTATCAGACTGCGTGGTCAGTAGTAGTGGCTTTCAGTAGGCCTTCAACACTGCATAGCACTAGGAAAAGCTTATGGACTGTACAGCTGGTCTTGGAATGATGATAAGCTCAGTAGAAATGATGCCAAAGAGACTTGTGACTTCACTTTAGGTTCACTCGTGCAGTCACCAGACCGGCGGTCATCTCAGGTCGCGCACTCACCAGCCGGCATTCTCCAGGAGGTTCCGCTGGATGGGCGGTGGCATGGAACAGCTGTAGTACCCCATACCGATGTAGGAACGCCAAACCTTGTTCTTGGACGCGATCTTGTACAGCGACTCTAGGATTTCATTCTCACCTGAGGAAGATAAATTCAGCATTAACATGTTGCCATGTTGGGACAAACTAAAGTTTTTACAGTAAAAATAGTAGTATGTTTTTTTCCATTTATAGTATTACACTGTAAAAACATCGACTGTAGATTTTATGGCAAAAAATGAAGACGGCTAAGTAAAACTAACAGTGGTACCATTTTTAAATTTACAGTAATTTGCTGTAAAAACGGTCGTAGATTTTACGGTAAAAATATGACAGTTCAGTCACCAGCATTTTATCGTAAAAATAACAGCAGTATCGTTTTTCTAGAATTTTACCGTAAAAAAACAAAACTGTGGCATCGTTTTTCTACAATTTTACCGCAAAAATAATAGCGGTACTGTGTTTCCATTTGCAGGAAATACACTGGTAAAACAACAACTGTAGATGTTATGGTAAAAGAAACGGCTCAGTAGCCAGAATTTTACCGTAAAAATAACAATGGTACTGTTTTTAAATTTACAATAATTCGCTGTAAAACAGTCGTAGATTTTACGGTAAAAATCTGACATAGGTATCGTTTTTCCAGAATTTTTTAACGTAAAAATAATAGTAGTACCGTTTTTCCATTTACAGGAATACACTGGTAAAACAACAACTGTAGATTTTATGGTAAAAACAAAAACAAAACCCCAGCTCAGTCGCCAGAATTTTACCTTAAAAATAACAGTGGTATCGTTTTTCAGGATTTTTACCGTAAAAACAATAGTCGTACTGTTTGCACATTTACAGGAAACACACTGGTAGAACAACAACTGATTTTATGTTTTTAATGGTAAAAGAAACAGCTGAGCTGCCAGAATTTTACCGTGAAAAATAACAGTGGTACTGTTTTTAAATCTACAGTGATGCGATGTAAAAACGGTCGTTGATTTTACGGGATAAATCAGACATTTAAGTGACCAGAATTTTACCGTAAAAATAACAGTGGTACCTATTTTAAATTTACAGTAATTTGCTGTAAAAATCTGACATTTAAATCACCAGAATTTTACCCTAAAAAGAACAGTGGTACCTATTTTAAATTTACAGTAATTCGCTGTAAAAATCTGACATTTAAGTCCCCAAAATTTTACCCTAAAAAGAACAGTGGTAACTATTTTAAATTTACAGTAATTCGCTGTAAAAACAGTCGTTGATTTTATGGTAAAAATCTGACATTTAAGTCACCAGAATTGTACCCTAAAAATAACAGTGGTACCTATTTTAAATTTACAGTAATTTGCTGTAAAAACAGTCGTTGATTTTACGGTAAAAATCTGACATTAAAGTCACCAGAATTTTACCCTAAAAATAACAGTAGTACCTATTTTTAATTTACAGTAATTCGCTGCAGTCGATTTTACTGTAAAAATCTGACATTTAAGTCACCAGAATTTTACCCTAAAAATAACAGTGGTATCGTTTTACCGGAAAATAGTAGTGTCATTTTTCCATCTACAGGAATACTCTTGTAAAACAACAACTGTAGATTTTATGGTGAAATAAACCCAGCTCAGTTACACAATTTTACCTTAAAAATAACAGTGGTATTGTTTTTTAGGATTTTTACCGTACAAATAATAGTGGCACTGTTTTTAAATTTACAGGAAACACACTGGTAAAAACAACTGATTTTAGTTTTTTTTTGTGGTAAAAGAAACAGCTGAGTTGCCAGAATTTTACCGGTAAAAATAACAGTGGTACCGTTTTTAAATTTACAGTAATTTGCTGTAAAAACAGTCGTTGATTTTACGGTAAAAATCTGACATTTGAGTCATCAGAATTTTACCCTAAAAATAACAGTGGTATAATTTTTCGGGAAAATAATAGTGTTGTTTTTTCATTTACAGGAATACTCTTGTAAAACAACAACTGTAGATTTGATGGTTAAAAAAAACAGCTCAGTTGCCAGAGTTTTTTCTTAAAAATAACAGTGGTATAGTTTTAAAATTTACAGTAAATCGCTGTAAAAAATAGTCGTTGATTTTACAGTAAAAATCTGACATTCAAGTCACCAGAATTTTACCCTAAATATAACAGTAATACCTATTTTAAATTTACAGTAATTCGCTGTAAAAACGGTCGTAGATTTTACAGTAAAAATATGACAGTTCAGTCACCAGAATTTTACCCTAAAAATAACAGTGGTATCGTTTTTCCGGAAAATAATAGTGTTGTTTTTTCATTTACAGGAATACTATTGTAAAACAGGAAACACACTGGTAAAAACAACTGATTTTTGTTTTTTTTTAATGGTAAAAGAAACAGCTGAGTTGCCAGAATTTTACCGGTAAAAATAACAGTGGTACCTATTTTAAATTTACAGTAATTTGCTGTAAAAACAGTCGTTGATTTTACGGTAAAAATCTGACATTTGAGTCATCAGAATTTTACCCTAAAAATAACAGTGGTATAATTTTTCCGGAAAATAATAGTGTTGTTTTTTTCATTTACAGGAATACTCTTGTAAAACAACAACTGTAGATTTGATGGTAAAAAAAAACCCAGCACAGTTGCCAGAATTTTTTCTTAAAAATAACAGTTGTATCGTTTTTAAATTTACAGTAATTCGCTGTAAAAATAGTCGTTGATTTTACAGTAAAAATCTGACATTTAAGTCACCAGAATTTTACCCTAAAAATAACAGTGGTACCTATTTTTAATTTACAGTAATTCGCTGTAGAAACAGTCTATTTTACGGTAAAAATCTGACATTTAAGTCACCAGAATTTTACCCTAAAAATAACAGTGGTACCTATTTTAAAATTTACAATAATTTGCTGTAAAAACAGTGGTTGATTTCTACGGTAAAAATCTGACATTTAAGTCACCAGAATTTTACCCTAAAAATAACAGTGGTATAATTTTTCCGGAAAATAATAGTGTCGTTTTTCCATCTACAGGAATACTCTTGTAAAACAACAACTGTAGATTTGATGGTAAAAAAAAACAAAAAAACAGCTCAGTCGCCAGAATATTTTCTTAAAAATAACAGTGGTACCGTTTTTAAATTTACAGTAATTCGCTGTAAAAAATAGTCGTTGATTTTACAGTAAAAATCTGACATTTAAGTCACCAGAATTTTACCCTAAAAATAACAGTGGTACCTATTTTTAATTTACAGTAATTCGAAGTAGAAACAGTCTATTTTACGGTAAAAATCTGACATTTAAGTCACCAGAATTAAAATAACAGTGGTATCGTTTTTCCGGAAAATAATAGTGTTGTTTTTCCATTTACAGGAATACTCTTGTGAAACAACTGTAGATTTTGATGGTTAAAAAGGTCTTTTTTCTTAAAAATAACAGTGATATCGTTTTTAAATTTACAGTAATTCTCTGTAAAAATAGATTTTACCCTAAAAAAATGGCAATTTAGTCGCTAAAATTACACAACAAAAATAACAGTGGTACCTTCCTAAAATGTACAGTAATTTGCAGTTAAAACTACTGTCAATTTTAAAAGGTAAAATTCTGGCAACTGTGCTGCCAGTTTTTACCGTATAATCTACCGATGTTTTGTTACAATGTAGCATACAGAAAGACTTGAAGTCATATAATCATTTCACAAATAATGAATAACGGACATTTAGTTGCCAAGTCTTGCAGTGTTTTGCTTGATTGTTTTTCAATCAATCTTGCTCAAATTGTACACACCTGTGCTCGTCAGTCCGCCTGAGGTGTGTAACCAATTTGTGGGAATTTGGCTAAAGCCCCTGAGGTGACAGTGGGCCTTTTTTTTTTTTAGCAGAGTGCATTGAGCGGTGTGAGAAATTTCAAGTCAAACCGACCTATTAGGGGTCCAGTTTCAGGGTTTAAAAAGGGCGCCACCATGTGGTGTGTTTGCCAGACAAATAACGGCCCAATAACAGGCAACATGTTTTGATGACTGTTCAGCCTTGTGAGGGCAGTAGAACATTACAGTCATGTGAACAAGCTCCATCTGCAAAAAGCACCTCCTTCTGCAGAACACACTACCTCTTCCTGGCCGTTATGTCAAATTATTTGACGAGCAGCACTTGATCACGTGTGCTGCAGGACTAACAGGATTAAATATAAAAAAAGATCCCAAAGAGGCGCATCAAAGCAGATTAAAGATGGGAGAAGCGAGAGAGGAAATGAGGACATTTTTGTTTGCAAACATCCAGAGAAGAGCTCGATCCATACAGCGTGGGTTCTTTTTTTTTTTTTTTTTTTTTACCCGACAGCTTTGTCAAAGCACGGCTGAGATTCCTTTGGCCTTTCTGGTTGCCTAGCAACGCCAAGGCATAGACAATGGCGCCCCATCTGAACTACTATTGCTTTAGGACGACGCTGAATGGATATATTTTACAGGCGAATAAGAGTTGCTTCAGTTCTGATGAAGTGTGCTATGTTCAAAAAACAAAAAAAAACATAAATGTATTTTTAACGTGTTTGGCTTGTGCTTGTTTGAGCAGGAGCGAGTGCCGCAGGGCGGCCTGATTCGGAGCCATCCAGGAGGTCTATTGTTGTTCGGGAGAGAATCCCATTGCAAGCTTTGCAAAGCCCAGCTACCCCCTCCTAAAAACAAAAAAGCTGAACAAGCACAGCTTCCGGTCTTCTAGTTGCATTGCGAAACCTGCATGACTGAAAGGAGGGGGCGGGGCCAAAACATCAGGTGACACATCCCCCGTTAAAAAGGTTAATCATTCCTACTGTTGCATTTATGGCCGCCACATCCATAAAAACCTGCTGCGATACGTCGCTACACATTAGTTAAATATCAAACTTCGCTCATATCGAGTCAATAAATGCACAATAGAGCCACAGGTGTCTTAACACTCATTCATTGTAACATAAACTTAATATACACACACATACATAATATATATATTTAGATAAATAAATAAATAAATAAATATATATATATATATATATATATGTATATATATATATATATACATAATATGTATATATATACATAATATATATATTTAGATAAATAAATATACATACATATATATATATATATATAAATACATTATATATTTAGATAAATAAATATATATATATACACATACACACAGTATATATATATATATATATATATATATATATATATATATATATATATATATATATATATATACATAATATATATATTTAGATAAATAAATATACATACACATATATATATAAATACATATATATATATACAAATACATATATATATATAAATAATATATATATTTAGATAAATAAATATATATATATACATACACACACTATATATATATATATATATATATATATATATATATATATATATATATATATATATATATATATATATATATATATATATATATATATATATATACATACATACATATGAACATACAATTCATCCGATTTTCAAAATGAATCGTCTGACAGCATTAATATTCAAAGTTCATTAAATTATGCAAGCAAGTAATTTACTGCATGTGATCAATCGTGACTAATCAATTCTAAAGAGTGATTAATCTGATTTTAAAAATCAATCGTTTGACAACATTAACATTTAAAGTTCATTAAATTATGCAAGCAAGTAATTTACCGCACATGATTAATCACAATTTTAAAGTGTGATTAATCTGATTTTAAAAATTAACCATTAGACAGGATTCATATTTAAAGTTCATTAAATTATGCAAGACAGTAATTTACTGCATGTGATTAATCACAATTTTAAAGTGTGATTAATCTGATTTTAAAAATTAACCATTAGACAGGATTCATATTTAAAGTTCATTAAATTATGCAAGACAGTAATTTACTGCATGTGATTAATCACAATTCTAAAGAGTTATTAATCTGATTTTAAAAATGAATCGTTTGACAACATTAACATTTAAGGTTCATTAATTGATGCAAGTAATATAGTGCACGTGATTAATCAATTCTAAAGAGTGATTCATCTGATTTTTTTAAATAATCGTTTGACAACATTAACATTTAAAGTTAATTAAATTATGCAAGCAATATAGTGCACCTGATTAATCACAATTCTAAAGTGTGATTAATCTGATTTTAAAATTTAATAATTTGACAACATTAACATTTAAAGTTCATTAAATTATGCACGCAAGTAATTTACTGCACATGATTAATCACAATTTTAAAGTGTGATTAATCTGATTTTAAAAATTAACCATTAGACAGGATTAATATTTAAAGTTCATTAAATTATGCAAGACAGTAATTTACTGCATGTCATTAATCACAATTCTAAAGAGTGATTAATCTGATTTTAAAAATTAATCGTTGGACAACATGAACATTTAAAGTTCATTAAATGATGCAAGCAAGTAATATAGTG
This sequence comes from Entelurus aequoreus, assembly GCF_033978785.1. Lineage (NCBI taxonomy): Eukaryota > Metazoa > Chordata > Actinopteri > Syngnathiformes > Syngnathidae > Entelurus > Entelurus aequoreus. The sequence continues at coordinate 16,757,302 of NC_084747.1, read as the reverse complement.
CACGAGAGTAATCGTGATTAATCAAGTCTAAAGAGTGATTAGTCCGATTTAAAAAAAATAATTGTTTGACAACATTTAATGTTCATTAAATTATGCAAGCACTATAGTGCACCTGATTAATCACAATTCTAAAGTGTGATTAATCTGATTTTTAAAATTCATATTTAAAGTTCATTAAATTATGCAAGAAATTAATGTACTACACATGATTAATCTGATTTAAAAAATTAATCGTTTGACAACATTAACATTTAAAGTTAATTAAATGATGCAAGCAATATAGTGCACGTGATTAATCAATTCTAAAGAGTGATTAATCTGATTTTTAAAAAATAATTGTTTTACAACATTAACATTTAAAGTTCATTAAATGATTCAAGTAATATAGTGCACGTGATTAATCGTGATTAATCAATTCTAAAGAGTGATTAATCAGATTTTTTTAAATTATCGTTTGACAACATTAACATTCAAAGTTCATTAAATTATGCAAGCAATATAGTGCACGTGATTAATCAATTGTAAAGAGTGCTTAATCTGATTTAAAAAATTAATCGTTTGACAACATTAACATTTAAAGTTCATTAAATTATGCAAGAAATAGAGTGCTAGTGATTAATCACACATCTAAAGTGTGATTAATCTGATTTTTAAAATTCATATTTAAAGTTCATTAAATTATGCAAGCAAGTAATTTACTGCACATGATTAATCTGATTTTAAAAATTAATCGTTTAACAACATTACCATCTAAAGTTCATTAAATGATGCAAGCAATATAGTGCACGTAATTAATCGTGATTAATCAATTCTAAAGAGTGATTAATCTGATTTTTAAAAATAATAGTTTGACAACATTAACATTTAAAGTTCATTAAATTATGCAAGCAATATAGTGCACGTGATTAATAACAATTCTAAAGTGTGATTAATCTGATTTTTTAAATTCATATTTAAAGTTCATTAAATAATGCAAGCAAGTAATTTACTGCACATGATTAATCTGATTTTAAAAATTAATTGTTTGACAACATTAACATGTAAAGTTCATTAAATGATGCAAGCAATATAGTGCACGCAATTAATCGTGATTAATCAATTCTAAAGAGTGATTAATCTGATTTAAAAAATAATTGACAGCATTGACATTTAAAGTTCATTAAATTATGCAAGCAATATAGTGCACGCGATTAATCACGATTTTAAAGTCTGATTAATCTGATTTTTAAAATTAATATTTAAAGTTCATTAAATTATGCAAGAAAGTAATGTACTGCACATGATTAATCTGATTTAAAAAATTAATTGTTTAACATTTACATTTAAAGTTCATTAAATGATGCAAGTAATATAGTGCACGTGATTAATCAATTCTAAAGAGTGATTAATCTAAATTTAAAAAAATAACCGTTTGACAACATTAACATTTAAAGTTCATTAAATTATGCAAGCAATATAGTGCACGCAATTAATCGTGATTAATCAATTCTAAAGAGTGATTAATCTGATTTAAAAAAATAATTGACAGCATTGACATTTAAAGTTCATTAAATTATGCAAGCAATATAGTGCACGTGATTAATCACGATTCTAAAGTCTGATTAATCTGATTTTTAAAATTAATATTTAAAGTTCATTAAATTATGCAAGAAAGTAATGTACTGCACATGATTAATCTGATTTAAAAAATTAATCGTTTAATATTTACATTTAAAGTTCATTAAATGATGCAAGTAATATAGTGCACGTGATTAATCAATTCTAAAGAGTGATTAATCTAAATTTAAAAAAATAATCGTTTGACAACATTAACATTTAAAGTTCATTAAAATATGCAAGCAATACAGTGCACGTAATTAATCTTGATTAATCAATTCTAAAGAGTGATTAATCTGATTTAAAAAAATAATTGACAACATTAACATTTAAAGTTCATTAAATTATGCAAGCAATATAGTGCACGCGATTAATCACGATTCTAAAGTGTGATTAATCTGATTTTTAAAATTAATATTTAAAGTTCATTAAATTATGCAAGAAAGTAATGTACTGCACATGATTAATCTGATTTAAAAAATTAATCGTTTAATATTTACATTTAAAGTTCATTAAATGATGCAAGTAATATAGTGCACGTGATTAATCAATTCTAAAGAGTGATAAATCTGATTTTTTAAAAAGAATTGTTTTACAACATTAACATTTAAAGTTCATTAAATGACTCAGGTAATATAGTGCACGTGATTAATCGTGATTAATCAATTCTAAAGAGTGATTAATCTGACTTTTTTTAAAAATTGACAACATTAACATTTAAAGTTCATTAAATTATGCAAGCAATATCGTGCACGTGATTAATCACGATTCTAAAGTGTGATTAATCTGATTTTTAAAATTAATATTTAAAGTTCATTAAATTATGCAAGAAAGTAATGTACTGCACATGATTAATCTGATTTAAAAAAATAATCGTTTAACAACCTTTTACATTTAACGTTCATTAAATGATGCAAGCAAGTAATATAGTGCACGTGATTAATGTCATTCTAAAAAGTTATTCTTTGACAACATTAGTATTAGCATATAAACAACCTGCATCCATGAGCACCACAGCTCAAGCTTATCATAAAGAACATCATTTATTTGGTGCATGATGTAATGTTTGAGGAAGTAAAGCAAGCAGATGACACTCATGTCACCTTATTAGGAGCCCCTTGGGCTGTGATGTAATGTGACCGCTGGAACCAGATTGAACTGGACTTGGAACTTTTACACTCCGCTTGCCATCCTCCTATGAGCCTCCCCATCAGCACATTGGTGCCACTTTTCGGCGAAAACAACTCCTAATATGTTCAAAGGAAGACTTAAGGAGGGGCTGAGTGCAGACAACAATGGAGCTGCAGCCATTTCAACATCACCATTTTTTTTTAAAAAACAACTCGTTTTTAATGCATGAACAAATAAAAGGCGTGCGTCGTTTCATGCATTGGAAATGAAAAGTAAAGATACATTTTTAAAAAAATGGAGTCAACTTACAGACTGGGTCGTCCAGCTTCATGCTCTGCCTCATGCGAATGGAGGATGGCACCGTGCTTTCTATCAGCTGCCCGATGGACTGATGGAAGGTGCATTTATTATTAAACAATATACTTTCAAAAAAAGACATTGCCGTGTCGTGGTTACCTACCTCCAGTCCCAGCACGTCCAGCATGTCCCTCTTCTCCCGCTCACCTGGCCCGATGTGCCGCTCCGCGAAGTCGTCGTGCCTGGGCAGGATTCTCTCGATGCGCCGCGAGCTGACGGAGGCGGAGGTCCGCACGCCGCGCGTTGCCAGGGACGCCCAGCCCGCGGAGGAGCCCGATTCCCGGCAGCCGAGCTTCCAGAGCACGCGGCTCTTGGAAGTCACATGCCGACTCCGACTCGCCGACTTGGCCGCGAAGATGCCCCACGACATGGCGCAGCTTTGCATCTTGTTGCCGGGGGGGGGTGGGAAATAAATTTCAAAATAAAATTTAAAAAAAAAAAAAAAAAAAAAAAAGAGTCCGGTAGAGTGCGCGCTGATCCCCGCAGGAAGAACGTGACTCTGCCGCCGCTGCTGCTGCTGCCTCTGCTGCTGCTTGATCACTTCCGAGCACAGAGTTTATACAAGTGCAAGTTGCTCAAGGGCGGACCAATCGGAGGGCGGGAGCGTTGTGACGTCACCGCGGGCCCAAGTTAATAAAACAGCCGCTCAACTTCCTCACTTGCACAACCCTCCCAAATAGGAGATGAAAAAAACAACTATTTTCACTTCCAGCATTATTTGATTATTCATTTCCATCCGCTCGACCTGATAATGACATCCAGTATCATCGCTTCTATCCTCCGGTTGTCGTTAAAGGTGCTTTACCTTTTTAATTATGAGCACCCGAACAAAAGAGCCATTTTATCGTCTCGCACTTGTTTGCTCCGCTTTTGGAAGAAAAGTCGCTCTTTTGAAGTCGCGGCCTTTCATGACATCATAAAGTCAAAAAACAAGCTCAACGAGACACTTCCAGATAAGGCGAGCTGAGTGTATGAAAAGGCTTTGCTACACATCTTGAAATTATGTTGTTGTTTGAATGTAAGCGCAACGTTAGCACTTTAGCTCACATAGCTATGCTATTGTCGCCAACGCTTAGGTGAGCTTAGTGTATAAAAAGGCTTTGCTACACATCTTGAAATTATGTTGCTCTTTAAATGTCAGCGCAATGCTAGCACTTTAGCTCACATAGCTATGCTAATGTTGCTAACACTTAGGCGAGCTTAGTGTATAAAAAGGCTTTGCTACACATCTTGAAATGATGTTGCTGTTTAAACGTAAGTGCAACGTTAGCACTTTAGCTCACATAGCTATGCTAATGTCGCCAACGCTTAGGCGAGCTTAGCATATAAAAAGGCTTTGCTACACATCTTGAAATTATGTTGTTGTTTGAATGTAAGCGCAACCTTAGCACTTTAGCTCACAAAGCTATGCTAATGTTGCTAACGCTTAGGCGAGCTTAGCATATAAAAAGGCTTTGCTACACATCTTGAAATGATGTTGTTGTTTGAATGTAAGCGCAACCTTAGCACTTTAGCTCACATAGCTATGCTAATGTCGCCAACGCTTAGGCGAGCTTAGCGTATAAAAAGGCTTTGCTACACATCTTGAAATGATGTTGCTGTTTAAATGTGAGTGCAATGTTAGCACTTTAGCTCACACAGCTATGCTAATGTTGCTAACGCTTAGGTGAGCTTAGTGAATAAAAAGGCTTTGCTACACATCTTGAAATTATGTTTCTGTTTAAAAATGTAAGTGCAATGTTAGCACTTTAGCTCACATAGCTATGCTAATGTCGCCAACGCTTAGGCGAGCTTAGCGTATAAAAAGGCTTTGCTACACATCTTGAAATTATGTTTCTGTTTAAAAATGTAAGTGCAATGTTAGCACTTTAGCTCACACAGCTATGCTAATGTTGCTACTGCTTAGGTGAGCTTAGTGAATAAAAAGGCTTTGCTACACATCTTGAAATGATGTTGCTGTTTAAATGTAAGTGCAACGTTAGCACTTTAGCTCACATAGCTATGCTAATGTCGCCAACGCTTAGGCGAGCTTAGCATATAAAAAGGCTTTGCTACACATCTTGAAATTATGTTGTTGTTTGAATGTAAGCGCAACCTTAGCACTTTAGTTACATAGCTATGCTAATGTCGCCAACGCTTAGGCGAGCTTAGCGTATAAAAAGGCTTTGCTACACATCTTAAAATTATGTTTCTGTTTAAAAATGTAAGTGCAATGTTAGCACTTTAGCTCACACAGCTATGCTAATGTCGCCAACGCTTAGGCGAGCTTAGCGTATAAAAAGGTTTTGCTACACATCTTGAAATTATGTTGTTGTTTGAATGTAAGCGCAACCTTAGCACTTTAGCTCACAAAGCTATGCTAATGTTGCTAACGCTTAGGCGAGCTTAGCATATAAAAAGGCTTTGCTACACATCTTGAAATTATGTTGTTGTTTATAAGCGCAACATTAGCACTTTAGCTCACATAGCTATGCTAATGTCGCCAACGCTTAGGCGAGCTTAGCGTATAAAAAGGCTTTGCTACACATCTTGAAATTATGTTGCTGTTTAAATGTCAGCACAATGCTAGCACTTTAGCTCAAATAGCTATGCTAATGTTGCTAACACTTAGGCGAGCTTAGTGTATAAAAAGGCTTTGCTACACATCTTGAAATTATGTTGCTGTTTAAATGTAAGTGCAATGTTAGCACTTTAGCTCTCATAGCTATGCTAATGTTGCTACTACTTAGGCAGGCTTAGTGTATAAAAAGGCTTCGCTACACATCTTGAAATTATGTTGCTGTTTAAATGTAAGTGCAATGTTAGCACTTTAGCTCACATAGCTATGCTAATGTTGCTACTGCTTAGGCGGGCTTAGTGTATAAAAAGGCTTCGCTACACATCTTGAAATTATGTTGCTGTTTAAATGTAAGTGCAATGTTAGCACTTTAGCTCACATAGCTATGCTAATGTTGCTACTGCTTAGGCAGGCTTAGTGTATAAAAAGGCTTCGCTACACATCTTGAAATTATGTTGCTGTTTAAATGTAAGTGCAATGTTAGCACTTTAGCTCACATAGCTATGCTAATGTTGCTACTGCTTAGGCGGGCTTAGTGTATAAAAAGGCTTCGCTACACATCTTGAAATTATGTTGCTGTTTAAATACAGGTGGAATGTTAGCACTTTAGCTCACTTAGCTATGCTAATGTTGCTGATGCTTAGGCGGGCTTAGTGTATACAAAGGCTTTGCTACACACCTTGAAATTATGTTACTGTATAAATGTAAGTGCAATTTTAGCAACAATAGCATAGCTATGTGAACTCAAGTGCCAACGCTTAGGCGAGCTTAGTGTATAAAAAGGCCTTGCTACACATCTTGAAATGATGTTGCTGTTTAAAGCTTAGGCGAGTTTAGTGTATAAAAAGGCTTTGCTACACATCTTAAAATGATGTTGCTGTTTGAATGTAAGTGCAATGTTAGCAACATTAGCATAGCTATGTGAGCTAAAGTGCTAACGCTTAGGCGAGCTTAGTGTATAAAAAGGCTTTGCTACACATCTTGAAATTATGTTTCTGTTTAAAAATGTAAGTGGAATGTTAGCACTTTAGCTCACACAGCTATGCTAATGTTGCTACTGCTTAGGCAAGCTTAGTGAATAAAAAGGCTTTGCTACACATCTTGAAATTATGTTGCTGTTTAAATGTAAGTGCAATGTTAGCAACATTAGCACAGCTATGTGAGCTAAAGTGCTAACGCTTAGGCGAGCTTAGTGTATAAAAAGGCTTTGCTACACATCTTGAAATTATGTTGCTGATTAAATGTAAGTGCAATGTTAGCAACATTAGCACAGCTATGTGAGCTAAAGTGCTAACGCTTAGGCGAGCTTAGTGTATAAAAAGGCTTTGCTACACATCTTGAAATGATGTTGCTGTTTAAATGTCAGCGCAATGCTAGCACTTTAGCTCACACAGCTATGCTAATGTTGCTAACGCTTAGGCGAGCTTAGCGTATAAAAAGGCTTTGCTACGCATCTTGAAATTATGTTGCTGTTTAAATACAGGTGCAATGTTAGCACTTTAGCTCACATAGCTATGCTAATGTTGCTAATGCTTAGGTGGGCTTAGTGTATAAAAAGGCTTTGCTACACATCTTGAAATTATGTTGCTGTTTAAATGTAAGTGCAATGTCAGGAATGAGGAGAAGGTGTGTCCAAACTCTGGTGTACACCGCCTTCCGTCCGATTGTAGCTGAGATAGGCTCCAGCACCCCCCCCCCCCCCCCGCAACCCCGAAGGGAATAAGCGGTAGAAAATGGATGGATGGATGGATGGATGTGTCCAAACTTTTGACCTGTACTGTGTGTCTTGGTGGGATGTACATTTTGCAGAAGCCCTCTCATTCGACCACATAATACTATAATATCATTTTGCTTTTTCTTGAGTGCCAATCAAAACATGATCTTCCCAATTCCCGGTAAATAATAATCATGAGGAATTCCACAAGAATGAAGTCACACTTTAATGAATACTTAGGCCTACTATGGTACTGTATTTAAAGGCCTACTGAAAGCCACTACTAGCGACCACGCAGTCTGATAGTTTATATATCAATGATGAAATCTTAACATTGCAACACATGCCAATACGGCCGGGTTAACTTATAAAGTGACATTTTAAATTTCCCGCTAAACTTCCGCTTGAAAACGTCGCGGTATGATGACGTATGCGCGTGACGTCACGAGGTCAAGGGAAGTGTTTGGACCCAATTCAAATACCTCTGTTTTCTTCGACAAAATTCCACAGTATTCTGGACATCTGTGTTGGTGAATCTTTTGAAATTTGTTTAATGGACAATGGAGACTGCAAAGAAGAAAGTTGTAGGTGCGATCGGTGTATTAGCGGCTGGCTGTAGCAACACCAACACCAGGAGGTTGTGTTGTGTTTTGAGCAGGATAACAGACGCACTACGGTGAGTACAGCTTCCAAACATTTGATCGCTTGCCCGTACGTGCGTGTCGATATGTGCATGTCACGTACGTAACTTTGGGGAAATATATGTTTCTTGCCGACTCTGATGGCGGCCGGGGTGTCGTCAAAAGCGTACAACGCCCGCCGCCGCCGCATCTAAGTTAGCTTCTACTTTTTTAGCTTCGCCAAGCTGAAAATTATTAACCGTGTATTTACATGTTCATGGTTTAATAGTATTGTTGATCTTCTGTCTTATCCTTCCAGTCAGGGTTTTTTTTAATTTAGTTTCTATCTGCATTTGAGATTGATGCTATCACGTTAGCCCCGTAGCTAAGTTAGCTTCTATTTTTTTTAGCTTTGCCAAGCTGAAAATTATTAACCGTGTATTTACATGTTCATGGTTTAATATCCTTCCAGTCAGGGTTTTTTTTAATTTAGTTTCTATCTGCATTTGAGACTGATGCTATCACGTTAGCCCCGTAGCTAAGTTAGCTTCTATTTTTTTAACTTTGCCAAGCTGAAAATTATTAACCGTGTATTTACATGTTCATGGTTTAATAGTATTGTTGATCTTCTGTCTATCCTTCCAGTCAGGGTTTTTTTTAATTTAGTTTCTATCTGCATTTGAGACTGATGTTATCACGTTAGCCCCGTAGCTAAGTTAGCTTCTATTTTTTTTAGCTTCGCCAAGCTGAAAATTATTAACCGTGTATTTACATGTTCATGGTTTAATATCCTTCCAGTCAGGGTTTTTTTAATTTAGTTTCTATCTGCATTTGAGACTGATGCTATCACGTTAACCCCGTAGCTAAGTTAGCTTCTGGTTTAATAGTATTGTTGATCTTCTGTCTATCCTTCCAGTCAGGTTTTTATTTATTTTATTTCTATCTGCATTTGAGACTGATGCTATTACGTTAGCCCCGTAGCTAAGTTAGCTTCTATTTTTTTTAGCTTCGCCAAGCTGAAAATTATTAACCATGTATTTACATGTTCAGTCACTTTGAATGTCCATTTCGCGTTCTCGACTCTCATTTTCAAGAGGATATAGTATCCGAGGTGGTTTAAAATACAAATCCGTGATCCACAATAGAAAAAGGAGAGAGTGTGGAATCCAATGAGCCAGCTTGTACCTAAGTTACGGTCAGAGCGAAAAAAGATACGTCCTGCACTGCCTCTAGTTCTTCACTCTAACGTTCCTCATCCACGAATCTTTCATCCTCGCTCAAATTAATGGGGTAATCGTCGCTTCCTCAGTCCGAATGTCTCTCGCTCCATTGTAAACAAAGCGGAATTGTGAGGAATCCTTTGTCTTGTGACGTCACGCTACTTCCGGTAGGGGCAAGGGTTGTTTTTATCAGTGACCAAAAGTTGCGATCTTTATCGTCGATGTTCTCTACTAAATCCTTTCAGCAAAAATATGGCAATATCGCGAAATGATCAAGTATGACACATAGAATGGATCTGCTATTCCCGTTTGAATAAAAAAAAGTCATTTCAGTAGGCCTTTAAATGTTGGTCATTATGACGGTACTTGGAGAACCAAGTGTTTTCTGAGGTGGTAAAATTGAATTATCATATTGCCCCCTAGTGGTGGGAGGTTAAAACATCGACAAGTTGTATTGGATCTCGTTAAGAGTACAGCCAACCCTAATAATATTTTTTCAATACGCTACTAAAATGTATTGTGCATTGTTAAAAAAAAAACTAAAAAAAACTTTTAAGTACTTTTTTTAATGGTTTGTATGCGCTTTGTGTCTCCCTCTTTTTCCAGTGTTGAATGTATTTCTATATGTCCTTATAATACGACTGTCTCTGTCCTTTCTTTCCACAGGTTACCTGCAATGATGCCTAACAGTAACAGCAGGCCAATGTTTCTGTTGGATACAAACTTCTTCCAGCAGTCTTCTGGCTTGTTGATGTCCAGCGTGTAAATCTACACAGTCAACAAAAAAAGTTAATGTGAAGCAGATGGAGTTTGAGGGCGGGCGCTGTGCTCACCTGGCGTGATAAGTGAAGGCCGACGGTGGCGAGGACGGCGTAGTAAGGGAGGGTCTGCTCCGCGTGGACCCCGGCCACGACGAGGCTCGCCATCATGGCCGCCGTGAAGCCACTTAGCCAAGGTTTGGTTTGCTCCTGGAACCTCAGCGCGGTCGACTTGACGCCCACCTTGACGTCGTCCTCCTTGTCCTGCACGAACAAAACACTGATACCTGACCACGTTGCCCAACACGTGTGATTAGGGATGGGTAGCGTTCACCCATCCATCCATCCATTTCCTACCGCTTGTCCCTTTTAGGGTCGCGGGGGGTGCTGGAGCCTATCTCAGCTGCATTCGGGAGGAAGCCGGAGTACCCGGAGGGAACCCACGCAGTCACGGGGAGAACATGCAGACTCCACACAGAAAGATCCCGAGCCCAGGATTGAACTCAGGACCTTCGTATTGTGAGGCACATGCACTAACCCCTGTGCCACCGTGATGCCCGGTAGCGTTCACATTTTAGTTGCTATATCTTCTTTTCATATACCATTTGACTCCCATTCGCATGCAACCGCACAGGCTATCCATGACGTAGCTTTAACCGGGAAGCTGCATGCGTTATGTTGCGCCCAACAAAGTGTTTGTACTGTAAGTATTGCGCTTATTGCACACCAGCTGTTAAATTGTAAACATCCATTTCAGTTGTAGTTTTAACCACCAAACTCTGAAGTGTTAAAATCGCAATGTAAAATGGCTAAATCTTATCTGTGGCAAATCAAATGTAATTTAGCATCAAACTTTACTTTACGTTTGAAAGTTTTCTACCAAGCATGCCGTATTTTCCGGACCATAGGGCGCACCGGATTATAAGGCGCACTGCCGACGAGCGGATCTAGTCAGGTCTATTCTCATACAAAAGGCGCACCGGATTATAGGGCGCACTAAAGGGGTCGTTTATTTATTTTTTTCTAAATGTAAAAGACATCCTTGTGGTCTACATAACATGTAATGGTGGTTCTTTGGTCAAAATGTTGCATAAATGATGTTTTACGGATAATTTTCAAGCCACAGTCGCTTCCGGATGCGCCGTTTTGTGGGCGGTCTTATTTACGTGGCTCACCGTCGGCTGCGTCTTCTCCCCGTCATCTTTGTTGTAGCGGTGTAGCGTGCAAGGACGGGAGTGGAAGAAGTGTCAAAAGATGGCGCTAACTGTTTTAATGCCGTTCAGACTTTACGTCAATAACGGAGCAGCATCTCCTCATCAGTAGCTCACTAGTGCAGTAACAACGCCGGAAATGTGTCCCGTGAAAAAGCGTCCGACCGGAACTCTCTAATAACTAAAGTTCCTTGGGTGAATAATGTAAACTCACTACACCGGTATGTTTTAGCGCTTCCATAGCGAGTTTAGTGACAGATATAAGTAAGAACTCTACACTACTTTATATTAGAAATGGCAACAGCGGAGGATGAATGTCCCATAACAAGAAGATAGAGAAAAAGAAGAAGCTTATCGGACTACAAAGGCAGACACGCGCAAATTTTCAGGACTTATGCAGATCCCAAATACAGATCAGCAGGTACCAGAAGGTAAGAAAAGTTGCTTTTGCATAATATTGCGAAACAAAATGCCAGATAATATGTCTTACCTTATATTTATTATATTATATATATATATATATTATTATTATTATATATATATATATATATATATATATATATATATATATATATATATATATATATATATATATATATATATATATATATATATATATATATATATATATATATATATATATATATATATATATGTATAATTATATATATATATTATATTTTTGAGCGCCGTGTGTAATGTTCTATATTTTCAATTAGAGATGTCCGATAATGGCTTTTTTGCCGATGTCCCGATATTGTCCAACTCTTGATTACCGATTCCGATATCAACCGATACTGATGTATACAGTCGTGGAATTAACACATAATTATGCCTAATTTTGTTGTGATGCCCCGCTGGATGCATTAAACAATGTAACAAGGTTTTCCAAAATAAATCAACTCAAGTTATGGGAAAAAAATGCCAACATGGCACTGCCATATTTATTATTGAAGTCACAAAGTACATTATTTTTTTAACATGCCTCAAAACAGCAGCTTGGAATTTGGGACATGCTCTCCCTGAGAGAGCATGAGGAGGTTGAGGTGGGCGGGGTTGGGGGGGCCGGGGTTGAGGTGGGGGGATGGGGGTAGCGGGGGGTGTACACTACCGTTCAAAAGTTTGGGGTCGCATTAAAATGTCCTTATTTTTCAATGAAGATAACTTTAAACTAGACTTAACTTTAAAGAAATGCACTCTATACATTGCTAATGTGGTAAATGACTATTCTAGCTGCAAATGTCTGGTTTTTGGTGCAATATCTACATAGGTATATAGAGGCCCATTTCCAGCAACCAACACTCCAGTGTTCTAATGGTACAATGTGTTTGCTCATTGGCTCAGAAGGCTAATTGATGATTAGAAAACCCTTGTGCAATCATGTTCACACATCTGAAAACAGTTTAGCTCGTTACAGAAGCTACAAAACTGACCTTCCTTTGAGCAGATTGAGTTTCTGGAGCATCACATTTGTGGGGTCAATTAAACGCTCAAAATGGCCAGAAAAAGAGAACTTTCATCTGAAACTCGACAGTCTATTCTTGTTCTTAGAAATGAAGGCTATTCCACAAAATTGTTTGGGTGACCCCAAACTTTTGAACGGTAGTGTATATTGTAGCGTCCCGGAAGAGTTAGTGCTGCAAGGGGTTCTGGGTATTTGTTCTGTTGTGTTTATGTTTGGGGACCACTGACCTATAACACACAGCTGACTCTAAGCTTTGTCCTTAAATGTATGTATGTTTAGCATTTTTTTTTTACAAAATCAAAATATATCAATGACTTTTTATTGTGTGGCCCTTGTTGGAAAAAGTTGCGACGCCTCTATATTATTAACATATTTTCCTATTTGCCCCGCTGGATGCATTAAACAATGTAACAAGGTTTTCCAAAATAAATAAACTACGGCCACCCTCAGTGTGACCTGTATGGCTGTTGACCAAGTATGCCTTGCATTCACTTGTGTGTGTGAAAAGCCGTAGATATTATGTGACTGGACCGGCGCGCAAAGGCAGTGCCTTTAAGGTTTATTGGCGCTCTGTACTTCTCCCTATGTCCGTGTACACAGCGGCGTTTTAAAAAGTCATACATTTTACTTTTTCAAACCGATACCGATAATTTCCGAACCAATACCGATAATTTCCGATATTACATTTTAAACCATTTATCGGCCGATAATATCGGACATTTCTATTTTCAATGGAACATCAGTGTTTCCTATAAACTGCCAAGATACCTGTGGCGGTGGGGGCGTGGCTATGGGCGTGGTCACCATGACATCATCGAGTAATATGCATAATTTACTACAATGATATGATTTTCTCTAAAAAGGCTCAAAAAATGTATTCTTACTAATTCATAATAACAGTTTTGTTTTAAACGTCCATCCATCCATCCATCTTAAAATATAATTACAACACTTTATGTACATATTTATATACAGATTTGAACAATAAGTTATTCACTGAAATATATTTATTAATTGTGGTTCTTACAAAAAATATATCTTATAAAATATAAAAACTAAAATGTCTCTTAAAGCTCTGCCCCTTTAATTAGTGCATACTAAATAATTTAACTTTAGCCTACTACTACAGCCATATTATTTACCAGCAACATAAAGTGAAACAAAGGCAGAGGTGTCCTGCCACAGTCAGTAACAAATAAACAGAAAACATCCATCCATCCATTTTCTACCGCTTATTCCCTTCGGGGTCGCGGGGGGCCCTGGAGCCTATCTCAGCTACAATCGGGCGGAAGGCGGGGTACACCCTGGACAAGTCGCCACCTGGTCAAATACAAATAAGGCAACAAGAGAAGTATCCTACACTTCTCTTTTGTAAAGTAAATCTGAACAGCCTATATGGGCATCTACATCAACTATATGATTTGCCTGAGAAGCTGGACAGGACAAAAAAAAAAAAAAATTTTTTGTTATTTTATTTTTTTTATTTGTGGCGGACGTAATTCTTTCGTGGCGGGCCGCCACAAATAAATGAATGTGTGGGAAACACTGAACATATAACATTTTGGTGTTGTTTACCTGAGTCATATTGCAGTCTGCAGGTATCTCTTGTGTGTGACTGCCATCATATTGCAGTCTACACATATCTCTTATGTGTGACTGCCATCTACTGGTCACACTTATCATTTCACCATGTACCACATAAAATAGCTTCGAGGTCGGTAAGCACAACCAAAATTATTCCGTACATTAGGCGCACCGGGTTATAAGGCGCACTGTCGAGTTTTGAGAAAATGAAAGGATTTTAAGTGCGCCTTATAGTCCGGAAAAATATGGTACTTGCTTTGTTGCTGTTGAAAATTGCATAATTACTTTTGCCCGGGTTTGCCTCAAGTGATTGCTAACGTGAGTCAGTGTTTAATCTCCAGCTGGACGTGACGTCATGTCGAAATACGCCGGTGCCTAGAAAAGTACCAAATTCGGCGTGTTGCTCCACTGCGGCGAACTTCACCTGATGTGCGTAAATGGTGTCGTAGATCAGCGTCCACATCACTCCGGAGAAGTACAGCGGGAGACACACGGACCAATCACAGGAGCCCTTGATAGCGGACCAGCCGAGCAACGCCCCCCAGTTGAAGGTGAGACCTGCGTGGCACCAGAACATAATAATGACATCATAACCTCGCCTAATGAGACATAAATGGCGACCTGTTCTTCACCGCACCGAGCACGAGTTGTGGCCAGTAAGTGATCCTCTTCATCAGTGGGTAAGTGACCACCAGGGACAAAGAGGCGGCACCCAGAGCAATGCTGTGGAAATTGGATTGAAGGAGATTAATGAACAAGCGAGAATACTTTTCAACATTTAAATAAGTGCCAGATGTGCCACGATAAAGTAGCCTTGATGAAGGAATTGAGACACATCATTTTTGGGTGTCTGTACCTTTAATGCTAATGAGCTGTAACCTTTGTGTATCTCCACCATCCACTCTTGAACAACCTCTTAAAACTGGATCACGTCAGTACATTGACTTCTTTTAATTTGATTCTACATACGAATATACTAAAGGTTTTAAAGGCCTACTGAAATGAAATGTTCTTATTTAAACGGGGATAGCAGATCCATTCTATGTGTCATACTTGATCATTTCGCGATATTGCCATATTTTTGCTGAAAGGATTAAGTAGAGAACATCGACGATAAAGTTCGCAACTTTTGGTCGCTGATAAAAAAAGCCTTGCCTGTACCGGAAGTAGCGTGACGTCACAGGTTGTGGAGCTCCTCCCATCTGCACATTGTTTACAATCATGGCCACCAGCAGCGAGAGCGATTCGGACCGAGAAAGCGACGATTACCCCATCAATTTGAGCGAGGATGAAAGATTTGTGGATGAGGAAAGTGAGAGTGAAGGAGTAGAGGGCAGTGGAAGCGATTCAGATAGGGAAGATGCTGTGAGAGGCGGGTGGGACTTGATATTCAGCTGGGAATGACTAAAACAGTAAATAAACACAAGACATATATATACTCTATTAGCCACAACACAACCAGGCTTATATTTAATATGCCACAAATTAATCCGCATAACAAACACCTCCCCCCTCCCGTCCATATAACCCACCAATACAACTCAAAACACCCGCAAAACACACTTAATCCCACAGCCCAAAGTACCGTTCACCTCCGCAAAAGTTCATACAGCACATATATTTCCCCAAAGTTACGTACGTGACATGCACATAGCGGCACGCACGTACGGGCAAGCGATCAAATGTTTGGAAGCCACAGCTGCGTACTCACGGTACCGCGTATCCAACTCAAAGTCCTCCTGGTTGTGTTGCTGCAGCCGGCCGCTAATACACCCCTTCCCACCTACAGCTTTCTTCTTTGCTGTCTCCATTGTTCATTAAACAAATTTTAAAAGATTCACCAACACAGATGTCCAGAATACTGTGGAATTTTGCGATGAAAACAGACGACTTAATAGCTGGCCACAATGGTGGCCCAATATGCCAATCCGTGACGTCACGCGCAAACGTCATCATACCGAGACGTTTTCAGCAGAATATTTTGCGGGAAATTTAAAATTGCACTTTACTAATCTAACCCGGCCGTATTGGCATGTGTTGCAATATTAAGATTTCATCATTGATATATAAACTATCAGACTGCGTGGTCGGTAGTAGTGGCTTTCAGTAGGCCTTTAAGTGATGTGTGTGCATACAAACGTTTGAAATTTGATGTCCTTCAAAGGTTATATTTGTATTTTCTTATTTGACAAGAATTGTTGTATATTCTTGGGTAGCCGGTTATAGTTTGCTTTGTGCATAATTGTAGCTGTTTGAAAATGCACCAAATCACAGAGTTTCAGTATTTTGGATTCAGTAAATAAATTATTGTTTATTGAGGATCCCCATTAGCCGACGCACAAACGCCAGGCTAGTCTTCCTAGGGTCCTTTTCAAAAGTTCAAAGTAAAATAATAATACACAGATCACAAATCCAATTACAAATAAAAGAAAGGAAAATAAAAATACATTTCTCAAAATAATGAATTAAAATAACAGATACAGTTACGGAACATACGCAAATCCAGTTACAATAAAAGAAAAGAAAAAGTGAAAGAGGAAAAATAAAGATCTCAATACTGACAACTTGAAAGATTAACTCTTAAGTCTAAAAAGTGTTTTTACATGTTTTTTTTTTACTGGGAATAGTCCTAATATTTAAATGAAGAGTATTCCATAATGAAATGTCTCTGTATACAGCAGTGCTTTTCATTGAACCGGTTCTTGGTGGTGGTAATGCAAGTAGACCTTGAGTTGAAGCTCTGGTACTGTAGTGGTGAACATCAGCATTGTAACCCATCTGCTTAGAAAGAGCTGTAGGGTACTTGTTATGAATAATGTTTCCAATAAATAACAATAGACTGCTGGATAATCTATGAATAACCTTCAGCCATCCAAGACAAGAATGTTCTCTATATACAACATTATGTATTATTCTAACTGATCTATTTTTGTAACACGGTCAGTGAATAAAGCACACATTTATTGTTGTTTATGGAGTGATTTTTGGTCCAAAATGTATTTTTGCTTTATTCATTATTGACGCGTTTCTTGCCACTTTCCGTTATATATGTTTATATGAGATTTCCTGTACATTTTATTATCTCTTATTACACTTTTTTTTTTTTCTTTTTTTGAAATTTTGAAACATTTTGATTAGAGATGTCCGGTAATGGCTTTTTTGCCGATATTCCGATATTGTCCAACTATTAATTACCGATTCCGATATCAACCGATACCGATATATACAATCGTGGAATTAACACATTATTGTGCCTAATTTTGTTGTGATGCCCCGCTGGATGCATTAAACAATGTAACAAGGTTTTCCAAAATAAATCAACTCAAGTTATAAAAAAAAAAATGCCAACATGGCACTGCCATATTTATTATTGAAGTCACAAAGTGCAGTATTTTTTTTAACATGCCTCAAAACAGCAGCTTGGAATTTGGGACATGCTCTCCCTGAGAGAGCATGGTTGAGGTAGGCGTGGTTTGGGGGCCGGGGGGGGGGGGGTGTGTATATTGTAGCGTCCCGGAAGAGTTAGTGCTGCAAGGGCTTCTGGGTATTTATGTTGTGTTACAGTGCGGATGTTCTCCCGAAATGTGTTTGTCATTCTTGTTTGGTGTGGGTTCACAGTGTGGCGCATATTTGTAACAGTGTTAAAGTTGTTTATACGGCCACCCTCAGTGTGGCCTGTATGGCTGTTGACCAAGTATGCCTTGCATTCACTTGTGTGTGTGAAAAGCCGTAGATATTATGTGATTGGGCCGGCACGCAAAGGCACTGCCTTTAAGGCACGCCCCGAATATTGTTGTCTAGGTGGAAATCGGGAGAAATTCGGGAAAATGGTTGCCCCGGGAGATTATCGGGAGGGACACTGAAATTCGGGAGTCTCCCGGGAAAATCAGGAGGGTTGGTAAGACTGGGAAACGCACCTGCTCTGTACTTCTCCCTACGTCCGTGTACCACTCTGTACAGCGGCGTTTTAAAAAGTCATACATTTTACTTTTTGAAACAGATACCGATAATTTCCGATATCACATTTTAAAGCAGGGGTCACCAACCTTTTTGAAAGCAAGAGCTACTTCTTGGGTACTGATTAATGCGAAGGGCTACCAGTTTGATACACACTTAAATAAATTGCCAGAATTAGCCAATTTGCTCAATTTACCTTTAACTCCATGTTATTATTAATAATTAATGATATTTACACTTAATTGAACGGTTTAAAAGAGGAGAAAACACGAAAAAATTGACAATTCAATTTTGAAACATATTTTATCTTCAATTTCGACTCTTTAAAATTCAAAATTTAACCAAAAAAAAGAAGAGAAAAACTAGCTGATTCGAATCTTTTTGAAAAAATAAAAAAATAATGTATGGAACATCATTAGTAATTTTTCCTGATTAAGATTACTTTTAGAATTTTGATGACATGTTTTAAATAGGTTAAAATTCAATCTACACTTTGTTAGAATATATAACAAATTGGACCAAGCTATATTTCTAACAAAGACAAATCATTATTTCTTCTAGATTTTCCAGAACAAATTTTTAAAAAGAAATTCAAAAGACTTTGAAATAAGATTTAAATTTGATTCTACAGATTTTCTAGATTTGCCAGAATATTTTTTTTGAATTTTAATCATAATAAGTTTAAAGAAATATTTCACAAATATTCTTCGTCGAAAAAACAGAAGCTAAAATGAAGAATTAAATTAAAATGTGTTTATTATTCTTTACAAAAAAAAATAAATTACTTGAACATTGATTTAAATTGTCAGGAAGGAATTTAAAAGGTAAAAAGGTATATGTGTTTAAAAATCCTAAAATCATTTTTAAGGTTGTATTTTTTCTCTAAAATTGTCTTTCTGAAAGTTATAAGAAGCAAAGTAAAAAAAATAATGAATTTATTTAAACAAGTGAAGACCAAGTCTTTAAAATATTTTCTTGGATTTTCAAATTATATTTGAGTTTTGTCTCTCTTAGAATTAAAAACGTCGGGTAAAGCGAGACCAGCTTGCTAGTAAATAAATAAAATGTAAAAAATAGAGGCAGCTCACTGGTAAGTGCTGCTATTTGAGCTATTTTTAAAACAGGCCAGCGGGCTACTCATCTGGTCCTTACGGGCTACCTGGTGCCCGCGGGCACCGCGTTGGTGACCCCTGTTTTAAAGCATTTATCGGCCGATAATATCGGCAGTCCGATATTATCGGACATCTCTAATTTTGAGTGATTAAATACCCTGACCAACTTTCGTAAAAGAGCCTTAAGACCTTCTTTTTGTTGTTGTTGTGTAGCGAAGTCAGATAATTTTTTTCTAGGTTTTTTTTTTTTTTATATTACAAAAGGTGAAGTGGTGGGCTCAAAGGTGGTATCATGTCCATGAAAAAAGACACTTTTTAAAAGTAAGCATTTAAAGTCCTCTTTTCTCCAAAGTGGAGCACACAATTGAGGGAGATGATGGATTTGTCTCATGTTTGGTGCTCATATTATTATTGGAACATCATTGAAAGTCGCTCAGTATTTTCACTTTCACTTTGTGTTTGCTCCAGATTGTATTGCAGGCACCTGTAATAGTTGAGGCACAGGAGAACGCCAAGAGCGAGAGACAGCTGCCCTCCCAGGAACGCCAGAGCCTGCAGATGAGTAACCTCCCCCGCCGCGATGGGGCGAGTGGCCGTGCGGGCGACCTGCGCCACAAACATCATCATCTTCAAGAAACAATACAGCTAAGAACACTATCTAACCGCTGACGTTTGATTTAGATAAGTACCTTCTGGTCAAAGTCTTTGTCCCACATGTCGTTGATTGTGCAGCCCGCTCCTCGCATTAGCAAGGCCCCCGTCCCAAAGAGGGCCAGCATTCCCAAGTCCGGGAGGTGTCCCGGCTCGGCAGCCAGGGCGATGCTCCATGTGCACGGAAGGTACAACAGCCACGTTCCTACAACACGCACAAATATTTCTCGCTGTTTCTAATATTTTGGATCCTATGCGACAACACACACCTATCGGTTTGTCCAGCCTCATCAAGCGGAGGTACGGCCGGAGAGGCGCCGGGGCTGCGTTCACAATGGCAGCAGCCGACACGCTGAATGATCTCCTGCCATGACGCTGCGCTACACCAAATGGGCAAATGGATCTCAGGCCAGGGTCAACTCTCGAGGTGAGACACCCTCTGGGCAGCCATTCTTCCTTGCGGGAGACGGCGCTGGAGAGGCAGGCGGGATGCCGGTACCGTCTGAGGGCGTTCAGGGTGGCCTGGCAGGTCAGTTTGGTTGGTAGCATGGTGTCGCTCAGGGGTCATTCTCCGGCATGGCCACGCCAGACAATGTCAGCCTTGAAAAACACACACACACACACACACACACGCACACAAACACACACAATGACTGTTTATGGAGGATGTGCAAGAGCAGGCGATTTCTTTGTTACACGCACTTTTAAAAAAACGTGTGTAGCTTTAACAATACAGTGTAATACGACACTACGTTAGTACAGACTGGCACGCTAGTATAATATAGAAATGCGACGTTCGCGAACGAATCAAGTTTTTTGAACGGCTCTTTTAAGTGAACGATGGGAAACAAATCCCACTTGTGAGACGTTTTTCTCGGACATGCAAAATGTAAACGTCAGCAATTGCCCACTCTGGACGTGCGTGCCGCCCAACTGGCAACTGGACTAGAAAATGAAATGTTTTGAAATAAAAAAATATATTTTGACAAATAAAAATGTAAAAAAACGTTTTTATTATTTTAACAAAAAAAAATTCAGTGAGTGAAAAATAAGTGAATTGTATTTATAGATATATTTATTTATATTTACATAGCTCGGTTGGTAGAGTGGCCGTGCCAGCAACTTGAGGGTTGTAGGTTCGATTCCCGCTTCCGCCATCCTAGTCACTGCTGTTGTGTCCTTGGGCAAGACACTTTACCCACCTGCTCCCAGTGCCACCCACACTGGTTTAAATGTAACTTAGATATTGGGTTTCACTATGTAAAGCGCTTTGAGTTACTACAGAAAAGCGCTATATAAACATAATTCACTTCACTTCACATAGTGAAACCCAATATCTAAGTTACATTTAAACCAGTGTGGTTGGCACTGGGAGCAGGTGGGTAAAGTGTCTTGCCCAAGGACACAACGGCAGTCACTAGGATAGCGGAAGCAGGGATCGAACCTGGAACCCTCAAGTTGCTGGCACGGCCACTCTACCAACTGAGCTATACCGCATCCATTTGATATATATATATATATATATATATATATATATATATATATATATATATATATATATATATATATATATATATATATATATATATATATATATAAAATGGATGGATGGATGTATTTTTTTTAATTTGGATTCACTTTTCCGGTTCATTATTCTGAACGGTCAAAGTTTTAGTGTACACATACCAGGTATGGTAGTACAATTTTGTACTCACATTTTTATTATGTCCTAGGTTTTTATTGTAGTTGTATTTTTACTTTTTATACCCATTAAGGCATGTTACTTATTGTTTCTGTATTGTTGAAATGCTACACATTTTTTAGGTAAGGAAAAATTCAAACAAGTGGATGCCACTGCCAAAGCAGGAAAATATATAGCATTTTTTACAATGAAAACACAACAAAAAATACAATTATAGCCAATATTTCAGAATAAACCCCAACAAATAGAGTAATGTTTGTGTAAACTAAATTACTCTGATTGACATCGTATAACTGATTCTTATGATTGTTTCCTTAATTAAAAACAGTTAAAAAATAACTTATATAACGAGCCAGTCTTTTGAACGGCTCTTTGGAAGATCCGGCTCCCTAAAAGAGCCGTAAATCCCATCTCTGGTATAATAAGACACAAAGTACAGTACTTGTGTCGGCCCATCTTTGACGTGACGATGATACAAAGTCACAATGAATTCAAGAAGGCAAAATAACAAGTAAAAAGCAGTCAAAAAAATAAGTAAGTAAGCAGTGAGTGAATAAAGAGAGGTCGTAAGTTACCATTGCTGTGTGTGTTATTGCCCGCTTCCTGGTTAAGGCCGTGCGTCGCCACCTGGTTCCGGAGGAAACAACGGTCGCACTAGGAACCAATGATGGGTCGTCTGCGATGCCATTGTGAAAATCTGTTTGGATATAAGAAAATATTTTTAAAAAATATATGTAAAAAAAATAGCGTGATTAAATGTTTTATTCAAATGTCTAAATTTCTTTCTAGCATATTAAAGGTTATGTTTTTGAAGGTATAACCATTTGGAATTCAATAAGCAAAATATCATAAATAACCGTTTGAAAAAAAACGTAACATTGGTATGCTGTGGAAAAATATCCAGTGTGAAATGTCCCGAGCGCAGCCAAGTGTACGGTGGCCGGGTGCTGTCATCGAGACGGAGGATGAATTATTAGTTTAAACTAGTTCTGATTGTGTTGTAGCCATGGTATATTATTGAATGTTTGTTATGCTTTTTAAAAAGTAATGTCGCGACATTAAGGTCCTCACTTTGACAAAAAAAAATATGCAACACGTTTTTCAAAGCATACATGACCACTTTTATCATTGAAATCGACAAGCATTTGTGATTAAAATATGTGCGAGAAAACCTCACTTCCGCTTGTTATTTTCAGCATAAAACTAAATCGCAGCTTTGCCTATTCAGAAAGGGGGCCCGAACAGGGCTTTATTTTGAAAGTCCCAACACCTCTTTCGGAAAGCAGGTTCGTCGCGCACGAAAGTTACACCGCACCCCCGCGAAAAATGGCGGAAATGTGTGTTGTTTTATCAACATCTGCTCTTCGAAGCGTTGCAATTTCAACCGCGAACTGTTGACATTTCCTAGGTGAGTGCACTTCATGTGAGTGTGGGCCGTTCAAGGCGCCTCGTCTCCTCCGCGTATAGTCGGTAGTGCTGGACTGCTTTTCAATTAAAAAACACCCGCTTCGGATAGAAGTTGCCGTGTCACACTTTTGTTACACTTTTGCTATTGTTGAGGGTTTGCATAGTTGCTTTGTACCGAGTACTAAACGCACAAGAGTTAACTGTGTTGCATTTAATAGCAACGCCGCTAGCTGCTAGCGGCGCTACCTTTTGATTTGAGTGTACTCAGGGACAAGCGGGAGAAAATGGATGGATAGGCATCTTCCCCGAACAAATACATGCTAGCACATTCCTTGAACTCTACGCCTGCTTTAATTTCATGGTTGTGTAAATGCACATATCAAATATAACAATGGAAGAAACATTGACTGAATTCCACCATAGGTTATTGTGCATGTACACTTTTATGTACATGTTATGTAATGGCATGAGAGTTTGATGAATGTGTCATTTCAAAGTTGATCATGACAAGAAAAACAAAGGCACCTGGCCTATAACCAGTGGTATCAACACTATTGGTTACACAACAACTATGTTACAGGGCTGTGAAGTCCCCATCCATCCATTTTCTACCGCTTGTCCCTTTCGGGGTCACGGGAGGGGGTGCTGGAGCCTATCTCAGCTGCAATCGGGCGGAAAGCGAGGTACACCCTGGACATGTCGCCACCTCATCGCAGGGCCAACACAGATACACAGGACAACATTCACACACGAGGGACCAATTTAGTGTTGCCAATCAACCTGGCTGTGAAGTCATCCATTCATTTCTACACCACTTGGGTGAACTGGAGCCTATTTTTCTGGGCGAGACAGGCGGGGTGCACCTTGGACTAGTCACCGTTCGACCACAGGGCACACATCAGCAAACAACCATTTACAGCAGTGGTTCTTAACCTTGTCGGAGGTACCGAACCCCACCAGTTTCATATGCGCATTCACCGAACCCTCCTTTTTTTCAAATTCAAGACAAAGTTATTATAATGTTTTTGGCAACACTTTAGTATGGGGAACATATTCTAAGTAACAAAGACTTAATTTAGAGTTATTTGGTTAGGGTTAGGGTTAGAGGGTTAGGGCCAGGGTTAGAGGATTAGGGTTATAATAAGGTCATGCCGAATAAGGCATTAATAAGTACTTAATAATGACTAGTTAAGAGCCAATATGTTACTAATTTGCATGTTAATAAGCAACTAATTAATGGTGAATATGTTCCCCATATTAAAGTGTTACCATGTTTTTTTTACTGGTGCAGAAAATGAACCGTGCATGAACATCACCTTGTTCAAACAACAAAACCAACAGTGCATAAACTCACTGTCCTTCAAATCAGTCTGACTTCTGCTGTTGCTTTATTCGTAATACGCCGATAGGGAGAAGTTTTTATTTACACAATGAGTCGGGTGGGCCTTGACCTCTGCCGAACCCCTGAGCCCTAGGGTTCGATCGAACCCAGGTTAAGAACCACTGCGCTAGGGCCAATTTAGTGTTGCCAATCAACCTGGCTGTGAAGTCATCCATTCATTTCTACACCACTTGTCCTCATTAAGCTCATGGGTGAGCTGGAGCCTATCTTTCTGGGCGAGACAGGCGGGGGGTACACCTTGGACTAGTCACCGTTCGATCACAGGGAAACACAGCAAACAACCAGTCACAATCAAATCTCTGGACAGTGTCCAATTAACCTAAATAGAATAATTTTGGGATATTGGAAGAACATGGAGTACCGGGGGGGAACCCCACACAAGGACTGAGAGTACATGCAAATTCCACACAGAGATATTCCAACATGTAATCGAACCAAGATTTTCAAACTTTGAGGCAGCTGTGCCAGCTGTCCTTTTACCAGCCATAACTTTCATTAAAAAAATGTTCTAACAGTCCCTAGAACAGTGGTTCTTAACCTGAGTTCGATCGAACCCTAGGGGTTCGGCGGAGGTCAAGGCACATCCGACTCATCGTGTAAATAAAAACTTCTCCCTATTGGCGTATTATGGATACCCCCGATCAATGTTCCCTCTAATTTTCCATCTGATTTGCAGGTGTGTAATTTGTTGTGAGTTTATGCCCTCTGTTGGTTTTGTTCTTTGAACAAGGTGATGTTCATGCACGGTTAATTTTGTGCACCAGTAAAAAAACATAACTTTGTCTTGAATTAGAGAAAAAAACATTTTATTTTTCACTAAAAAAGGGTTCGGTGAATGCGCATATGAAACTGGTGGGGTTCGGTACCTCCAACAAGGTTAAGAACCACTGCCCTAGAGGCTGCATAAAGTTTCAGACATTAGCTGTTCAAACACTAGAACTAAGCGTGGGCATTTGACTACATTCAATTGTTTGGCTGTGATGGACGAATGTTCTGAAGTTGTCTTTCAATGACAGTGAGTCGAACAATGCTGCTCGGAGAGGCTGATGTAGTTCGTCCTCCATTTGATTAGACCAGGGATTCCCCAACATTATTCGTCCATTGTCAAAATAAAACATAGCAAGCTGACCTGTAATGTTTGTATTCTCAAATTTACCACCTAGGTGCGCCACTGCGATGACCTTGTACCTCTGGGATTCAAAACAACATTGACATGATGCACAATCAAGCTGCCACTCAAGAACACGTGAGCCAGTCTTTCCAGTGTAGCCATTGTACACTCGAGTTCAAAACCAATATCTTCTTATTTGAGCACCTCACCAACGTGCATGGCTCCCATTTAGAAGACGCAGTCAGCGGTGCTGGTTTAACTAACAATGCCAAGAGCGACGACTCTGAAAGTTCCTCAGAAGAAAGCCAGCTTGGTGATTTTGAAACCGGTCGCCTCGAGGTTTTCAACGAAGAGGAGCTTAACCATCAGGAAAACAGCAATAACTTTAAAGAAGAAGTTTTTAAAATCCAAGCGTTTGTATCCGATGAGGAAGAATACCCTCCAACCTCAAAGTCTAAAGACTCGTCAAAGGATTTGAGGTCGTACAAGAAGACGTTACAGACCTCCATCAGCAACTATTTTGTAGTAGGCCCCCAATCAACCTCTGAGAATTCAAGCGATAGCTCGGAGCGTAATGATAACAAAGGCAGCAACAGCAGTGACCGTAACAAAAGCAGTAATATAATTGATAGTAGTGAGAAGGTTGACACTCCCGCAAAGTCCCTTGATATCGACAACAAATCTATGTTCTTGCAATACAACCACCTTTTTCAAGCAGATCTGACACCCCCAATACATCAAGGCAAAGAACCCACTCATAAGAAAAAAATTAACAAAAAGACAAATGAGGCAGAGGATAAGACACTTGTGGTGCCGGAGAACAAAACCAATGAAGAACCATCAGGTAGGAAAGAGTATTCATTTGAAGTGAGTGAAGATGACGAAGAAAAAAAAGTTAGCGATGCAACCGTGAGCCCACAGAGTTACCTTTGCAAGCATTGTAGTCACAAGGATGGGAGCCTAATTCGCATGTCCGCTCATTATCACAAAGCCCATCCTTATATACGATATCACTCAAACTACGTCCAAGATCCTGGAGATTGCAGCGCCACCTTCCGATGCCTCGCTTGTCCTATTGAATTTTCCAGCGAAGTTGACCTCAAGAAGCATTACAGTGACGAGCACACAGGAGCCCCAGATATTTTTTTGCTGCAACGACATCAACTCGGTCTGATTTTCAAATGTTTTCAGTGTACATTTACCTCGGATGCAGTGGATACGCTCAAAGAACACTACAAAGAAAATCATCGACTCAAGACCCTAAACCCGTTGATGTTCCTCAAATACATGCCCACTCAATGCCAAGAAGGCCCATCACAGTTGAAGTGTGAGAAGACACCCAGTTTAGCAAAACCTCAAAAAACCTCTCCTAAGGTTGAGCCAAACGTGGCCTCGTACCGATGCAACTGCTGTCAGTTTAGCCACACGTCTGTGATTGTCATGCATGTCCACTATCAAAAAAATCACCCGGAAGAAGAGGTCACATTTGATAAAATAAAACAACTGGCTTGTGTCATGTCTCCGGCAGCCAAGAAAACACCAATGGATCAGAACTCCAGCCGAAAAACAGAAAAAGTGAAAAGAAAAAGCTCACAGTCACTTTTAACTCATCCAGAAGCTCCCACCACCAAGAAAACCGAGTCCTCAAAGGACAGAGATGAAGGAAACAATTTAACACCCGAACTTGGAACGCAACCAACTGAGCACGCACAAAAAACTGTAGAAGGAACCTTGAAGCAAAACACCAATGCGAAGCTCCAGAAACTTCTTGTCAAAGCCCCAGCAAGAACTACCTCCAAACCCAGTAAAGAAACAAAATCAAGCAAGAAAGAACTTAAGCAAAAAGAGAGCGACAACCCAGCCACTTCACTTCCAAAGATCAACCTTTACGCTAAGGCCCAGGATTTGTTTTACTGCCGTAAGTGCAACTACGGGAATCCTGCGGTTAAAGGAATAAAAGCCCATCAAGTCCAAATGCATCAAAGTATTCATTCCAGTAATGAACGTATAGTCGGGTATACGTCTGAAATTCATGATCAGTTAGAAAAATTGAAAGCTCAAGCTAAGGATGAGTCCTTTTCTCCTTCACTGCCTCTTCCAATTTTGAAGAAAGGAGAAGAAAATATGTTTTTCTGCCACTTCTGCAACTTTAGACGACAGTCCATGTGCGAGCTCGTCCATCACTACTTTGTAAGGCATCCTGGGTTTGAGGCCACAACGGAAGAAATCAAACTGTACACATCCAAGATTCTCCAACAGTTGCAGATAACGCCTGAAAAAACTACGGCAGTTGGAGAAATGGGCGAGGAATCTGTTGAGGAGCCACAAAATAAAAAAATAAAAACAGCCTCGCAGAAGCTTAAGACTATTCAGTGCCACAACTGCGCGTACAAGACTTACAGTGCAAGCCTTTTCAGGATCCATACACGGAAATGCCACCGGGTAAATAACTCAAGCTCGGGTGTTTTAAAAGTTTACCTGAAGCAAGAAAATGTACAGTCAGGCTATCAGTGCGACTTGTGCTCCTTCTCTCATAAGAAATCTGCCATGTTGTGTAGCCACTACCGTCAAGAACACCCCGATAAAAGTTTGAGCTTGGATTTTATCACCACAGGGTTACAGGACGACCACAAAACATCTTCGGTCAAGAAGAAAAGTCGAATAAAGCGAGAGCTTGACAGCGCAAATGAAACTGATGGTCCTTTGCAAACCGATACCAAGACATTTTCGTGTCGGGCGTGTTCTTTCAAAGGGAGCAATGTGGCAAGTATCAAAGATCACTATCGCGCTGTCCATCCTTGGTGCGTCAAAGATGACGGCTCGGTCCCAAACGTTAGTGGCAAAAAGAAGTCAAATGACCAAAAGGAATATCTTGATTCCTTTGACGACTACCAAATTCCTCTTGAGTTTGAAAAGTCTCCACGTTCGTCTCCCGAACACGATTTATCTCCACCCTCCGAGCTCACTAACAATACACCCCGCGGGACAAAAAAGAAAAAATCTGCAACTAAAAGTATTGCCAAACAGCAAGATGAAATCCAAGGTCGTGTCCAAGTCTTTAAGTGTACATATTGTACCTATGTGAATACCAAGCACCAAGGGGTGCTCACTCACTGCCAAATGAGGCACACGGACCTCAAGTCCAGAGCAGAGAGTCTTCATGTGGATGAAAAACAAGTGCGCGATTGGAACGATGGTATGAAAACAAAAGGACATTGGGACATGTTTAAGACATTTCGGGGCTATATGTGTAAACTCTGCCCGAAGATCTTTGCAACTAGTGGAAATTTGAAAAAACACTGCGAGACGGCCCACAATGGGGAGCCTGCACCAGACATCGAGCTAGATGTAGGTAAAACGAAGCAAAAGAAGATCCAAAAGAACCCTGTTCCTTCATACAAGAGTAAAATCACGATATTCAGGTGTCAGCAATGCCCCTACACCTCCAGCACAAAGATAGCATTTGGTCGACACCTGCGTTTTAAGCACAAAAACGCCAATATTCAGGATTTTAGGTACAATTGTGTCCTTTGTTCCAATTCTTATTTCAAGAAGAAACGTCTTGGAGTCCATTATACCACAAAGCACGGAAAGGATGCCTTTCAAAAGTACTTCATACCGCTCCATGATCATGTTCTAGAGCCGCCACTGCAAACATCTGCAAGCAGTCCAGAGCGGCCAGATCCAGAATCACCGCCAAGCCCTGATTCCAAAATCACAAAACAAGTCTTCAGGTGTCCGTGTTGTCCTTACGTCAATTCCCGCTACCATGGCATGTCCATTCACTGCCAAATGCTTCACACAGACTTTGCATTCCGAATCAATGAATTTGTAAAGGATGAAATTGTTATAAACAGCAGTTACCAGTCGGGGTCCAGCAACAAAAGAGGCTACTTGTGTAATTTATGTCCAGGAATTTTTGTAACGCAAAAGAAGCTGGGTATCCACTCTGTGAAAAAGCATAGCCCGGATGCACTGCCAACAACTTCTCCAAATGCTGCTGCTGCTATTACTAAAAATGAAAAACCTTCCTCCGGTGATCAGGATTTTCCGAGCTCACTATTGAAGGCTCTGGCACAGAGCGAGGGAGATGCCCATTCGGAATTTACTCGAAAAAAGTCTATGGATCACCATACCAAGTACAAATGCTCGCTGTGTCCTTATTCGTCACAGATACGAAAGCGCCTTGCCGGGCATTACAGCAAAGAACATGGAAAGGCTGCCTTCCTCAAACACTTTGCCAAACTGTACCTGTATAAAAAAAATAAAAAACCTCAGCCGGCCGCCCAAGCGGATGTCAAAACAGAGGAACCGGTAGACGAGGTGGAGCAACAGTCTAGCGAGGTGGAACCCGAAGCCACGATCTACAAGTGCCGATTCTGTGTCTATGAAACGGGGGCTCGAAGGTACCTGATATATCACTACAAAAATACACACCAACTGGATGCCGATACCAGAAACGAGATGCTACAGGAGTATAACAAACGTAAAAAAAGCCTTCCCTCCCAACAGTCTAAAGATTTAGAGGAGACCTTTGAAAGGAAATGCAAGAAGTGCCCCGACTTAGTCTTTGACTCACCGCAGCTGCTGATCGCCCACTACAGTAGCGTGCACCACACCGCCAAGAGTTTTGATTTCACCATCATATATCCGCTCGGCCGATCGACTGGGGTTTACAAATGCATCCGGTGCCTCAAACAGTTGAATGGAATTAAAAATCTGTGCCAACACCTGGATCTTCACCGGCAGAAAATGTGGATGAATGCCAGCAAGACGATGGCACTAGCTTCTCCGGCGAAACCAGTAAGTTTTGATGACACTTCGTTTGCCCGACTTGTTTTTGACCTGTGCCTTTTTCCCGCCAGCAGGATGGTCCACGGGTGCATGACATGCCGGAGGGAGCCCATGAAGGTAACTCTTTGCGGGAAGAAGACAGCTTGCCTTCACCGTCCAAACCCACGGAGGAAGAGCAACAGGACCCAGAATCGGAAAGCAAGAATCACGGTTGTACACAATGCCAGCGAAAGTTCAAGTCTCTGATCGGTTTGCGGACTCACGAGCGCAGCCACGCCACGCGGGCAGCCCTCCAGGAACTACCGTCGTCTCAGTCGCAGCTCGGGTAAGAAACAAATATACCATGCATTAGGGCTGCACGATTAATCGACATCGAGGTTTTAATTAGTGTGATTACGTAACCGCAAGAGGCTGAGGTTTTTCTGAGGGATTTGAGTGACGGCCAAGTTCGCCAATCAGAATTGTTGAGCCTCAGGTTTGTTCGTCTCTCGCTTCAAACCGGGAGAAAAGATGTCTCACTGTGCATCGCACCAGAGCGCCTTTATTTAACAGTCGAATTAACTGAACACAGTGAGCCCTCTTTTCAGTCATTCACAATCTTTGTCTCGGTGGGCGGAGCACCATTTTAACGCACGTACAAACAGCCTCCCTTCTCGGGACTCGCCAGTAAGAAGTGCACCAAGTAACAAAAAATAGGAGGAAAAGAATAAGATTATGAAGCAAAATGTTGCCCTGTGGGAATATTTCAGCTTCAAATCGGATATGCAATATGAGCCCATCAACAGGGACGAACGAGCAAGAAACCCTGACCCAAGAAACATCTGACCTTGTTTTTCCGACTGGAAAAAAATGCCCTTAAAGATGTTCAATATTTTTGCTTACAAAAATGAGGCAATTAAATTTTTTGTTTGTTTATTTGGGATTACAAAGGTATTTACCTTCCAATTATAGGATAATGGTAAACAATTATACAGTATTGAGGAATAAAAGTTTGTCTTTTTAAATAGTTAGTTGCGTTATTATTTCATTGTTTTTATTGATTATTTCTTCACTTTAAGAGTATGATGTAGACAAAAGCTCTGAGTCGGTCTGCATTGAGCCACATATTATTATAGTAAATTATTGTACATTGTGTGTGGCATCTTGAGACAAGAGTACACAAGAATATATGACCTGTTACTTTCTTCACTCGTTATTTTCGCAGTTTGATGCATTTTTATGTATAAAATATAGGAATTGCAAAATCGAAGCCCAATCGCAATTTTGGAGAGAAAAATGGCAGATTTTTTATAAACGTGCAGTCCAGTGTTTCCCATAAACTGCCAAGATACCTGTGGCGGTGGGGGCGTGGCTATGGGCGTGGTCACCATGACATCATCAAGTAATTTGCATAATTTACTACAATGATATGATTTTCTCTAAAAAGGCTCAAAAAATGTATACTTACTAATTAATAATAACAGTTTTGTTTTAAACGTCCATCCATCCATCCATCCATCCATCCATTTTAAAATATAATTACAACACTTTATGTACATATTTATATACAGATTTGAACAATAAGTTATTCACTGAAATATATTTATTAATTGTGGTTCTTACAAAAAATATATCTTATAAAATATAAAAGCTAAAATGTCTCTTAAAGCTCTGCCCCTTCAATTAGTGCATACTAAATAATTTAACTTTAGCCTACTACTACAACCATATTATTTACCAGCAACATAAAGTGAAACAGAGGCAGAGGTGTCCTGCCACAGTCAGTAACAAATAAACAGAAAACAGTAGTGGTCAAATACAAATAAGGCAAAGAAGTATCCTATATTTCTCTTTTGTAAAGTAAATCTGAACAGCCGATATGGGCATCTACATCAACTATATGATTTGTTTGAGAAGCTGGACAGGACAACAACAAAAAAAATTAAAACATTTTTTATTTGTGGCGGACGTAATTCTTTCGTGGCGGGCCGCACAAATGTGTGGGAAACACTGCAGTCCTACCATAAATTATGTTTCCCACATATTGCAAATCTGTGTACTTGTTGAACCACAATCAAAAGTGTGATTAATCTGATTTTTGTGGTACTAATTTAAAGGCAAATCAGTTTTGTTAAGATCAACTACAGCTATCAAATGATTGATTTTGTAGACATCTTTGAATTTGGATGATCTGATTAACGACACTTATGAGTTTAGATTAATCATTGATTAAACAGTTTATTACTCGCTTTCATAATTTAAAGGGATTTAAAGACACCAATATTTTGACACAAATACAAGTTTATTGTCAGAATGTCAGCCAACCCCTTAGTTTTATCTGCATTTGAAGTGACATGACTCGTCAGCATCGCAGAGCTTTATCTACCTCTGCATGCGCTTTAAAAATAATGTTATGCTGTTGATGTGAAAGTCATGTTGTTTACAATAAACACAGCGGCGCTATTGATGCTGACTGAGCAGTCGGCGCCTTACCCATGTGGTCAAAGAGAGCTATGGTTTACTTTCCACTTTCTCATGGGTTTTTCTATTCCAGGAATAAAATTGTTTCTCCAATATTACTGTGTGATATCTGGAGTTACTCTGAAATGTTTTTAACCAACTGTATTTTTTCTTCACTATAGCCTCAACAAGTATCTTATCAACAAGCCTGGTACTATAAAGCCTTTCCAGTGCAGCATCTGCTTCTATCGGACCAATTTGATAGGCCTGTGGAACAGCCACCTGCTGAAGAACCACATAGGTGAACAACTTTTTACATTTATTTCATTACTGGAGCTGTCCTGATTCCAATGATGGTACTTTTTTTACCTTAAAGGCTGATGAGCTGCCGTGCACAACCAATTTTTACCACAACAGTGTTCCAGTGTTAAAATGCTAAAGATTGTACTCACGTGAAAGATTCCTTTTAAAATGGATGCACGCTCAGGGAGACACTATTAAATTTTTGCATGAAATGGGTACGTGTCTTGCCAGAACACCGGCTGGAATTTAAGAGCAAGCTGCAACAGACGCGTCATCTATCCACAGTTCGAAGCGGCTTCCAAGATACTAATCCTCACCACCATGGTGGAAAATTAACTAAGTTTCTTCTAGGTAGCATTATCACTGGAGGACAAGAGGAAATAGAATAGCTAAGCATGCTACACACACACACCGAGCAGGACGACACACAAAACTTTAAAGGCCTACTGAAATTAATTTTTTTTATTTAAACGGGGATAGCAGATCCATTCTATGTGTCATACTTGATCATTTCGCGATATTGCCATATTTTTGCTGAAAGGATTTAGTAGAGAACATCGACGATAAAGTTCGCAACTTTTGGTCGCTGATAAAAAAAGCCTTGCCTGTACCGGAACTAGCGTGACGTCGCAGGTTGAAGGGCTCCTCACATTTCCCCATTGTTTACACCAGCAGCGAGAGCGATTCGGACGGAGAAAGCGACGATTACCCCATTAATTTGAGCGAGGATGAAAGATTCATGGATGAGGAACATGAGAGGGAAGGACTAGAGTGCAGTGCAGGACATATCTTTTTTCGCTCTGATCGTAACTTAGGTAAAAGGGCTCATTGGATTCCACACTTTCTCCTTTTTCTATTGTGGATCACGGATTTGTATTTTAAACCACCTCGGATACTATATCCTCTTGAAAGTGAGAGTCGAGAACGCGAAATGGACATTCACAGTGACTTTTATCTCCACGACAATACATCGGTGAAGCACTTTAGCTACAGAGCTAACGTGATAGCATCGTGCTTAAATGCAGATAGAAACAAGAGAAATAAGCCCCTGTCTGGAAGGATAGACAGAAGATCAACAATACTACTATCAGGAGACACCAAACCAAACACTGGACCTGCTGTTGCTAACGACGCCATTGAAGCTAACTTAGCTACGGGACCTCGTCAGAGCTATGATAAAAACTACGCCAGCCCTCATCTGCTCATCAACACCCGTGCTCACCTGCGTTCCAGCGATCGACGGCACGACGAAGGACTTCACCCGATCATCGATGCGGTCAGCGGCTAGCGTCGGATAGCGCGTCTGCTATCCAAGTCAAAGTCCTCCTGGTTGTGTTGCTGCAGCCAGCCGCTAATACACCGATACCACCTACAACTTTCTTCTTTGCAATCTCCATTGTTCATTAAACAAACTGCAAAAGATTCACCAACACAGATGTCCAGAATACTGTGGAATTTTGCGACGAAAACAGAGCTGTTTGTATTGGGGTACAATGTGTCCGAATACTTCCGTTTCAACCATCGACTTCACGCACAAACGTCATCATAAATAGACGTTTCCAACCGGAAGTTTCGCAGGAAATTTGAAATTGCACTTTATAAGTTAACCCGGCCGTATTGGCATGTGTTGCAACATTAAGATTTCATCATTGATATATAAACTATCAGACTGCGTGGTCGGTAGTAGTGGCTTTCAGTAGGCCTTTAATGTAAAGTAGGGGTGATTGATTCAGATGTCGATTCTATCGATACCTAGTATAGTATCAGTATATAAACAATACTCAAGGGATTCAATCTATATTTTTCTTTTTATTGTTCCTATATTACAACATCTTTATTGTTGTTGGTTTTTGTTATTGTTTACAAACGCAGGAAGTAAGTCTCTGGATAAAGGAAGGCTTTGAGGGCGAAACCCAAATTATTTAAATGGAAGCCAATTGTTTTTGTTTGGTTATTGTGCACTAGCCACATCAAAACAATTGTATGTAGCATTCAATACCACATTTAGTACATCATCTGATTTACAACAATAATAGCACATTTTAAATGTATTCTGATCAGCTTTATAAATATGCTATCGTGCTTGTTTTAGTTATTTGCTCTAAAATATTTTTAGTTCTATAATCTTTTGTCAAACTATTGGATCAGGATATAATCGAAATCAAAGCCAACAATGTTATTGGGCCATCCCGTTTATTTTTGCAGTGTCTTCTTTACAAGTACCACTATGATATTTAACTGTGTGTGTTCCTCGCTGCGTGTTGGGTCGCATGTCCAGATGTCATCATAGAGACTACTGACACCGACAACCAGGAGGAGAGTCCCAGCACCGAAAAGGATCGCCTACCTTCATGCGACCAATTCCCACCAAAAAATGAAGGGCGGACTAAAGGCAAGTCCGCCATAATGTTAATGTCATGCTGTTATTATATAATCTTAACCAATGCATGTGTATCTGTTGTACAGACTGGTATCTGGAGCCCCCGGAGGTGCAGCGCCAGCTGAGCCACTTCAGCCTGATGGCGCAAAACGGAGCCTCGACCGAAGCCAACATGCAGACCACCAGGTTGAGCGACAGCGGCCCGTTTCACTGCGAGTACTGCGGCTTCATTTCCGAGGGTTTGGCCAGCCTGCGGCGACACTACATGAGTCGCCACGGCAGGAAGTTGTTCCGGTGCACGGACTGCGACTTCTTCACCGGCTTAAGGTCAGACATTGCTGTTTGGGTCTAGATGTGTCCAAAGCCATGTTCCTCTTACTCCTATGGGTGGGTACCGAATTTGGTACTTTTATAGGTAGCGACCGAATTCCGTTGCTGCTACCCGTAAAATCAAATGGTACCATGTTTGGATTTTACCTGTGACGTCATGTCTGGTTGCTCATCCGTAATGTTGCAGTTTTTTATGCCAACAAAGGAAGTATGCCTGATAGAAAACGCTCGAAAGTACAGTAAGGCTCCACTGCTTCAAAATATGCTAGCTCAATGTACAGTACAGGCCAAACGTTTGGACACACCTTCTCATTTCTATGTGTTTTTCTTTATTTTCATGACTATTTACCTTGTAGATTGTCACTGAAGGCATCAAAACTATGACACCTGTGAAGGGAAAACCCTTTCAGGTGACTACCTTTTGAAGCTCATCGAGAGAATGCCAAGAATGTGCAAAACAGTAATCAGAGCAAAGGGTGGCTATTTTGAAGAAACTAGAAATATAAAACATGTTTTCAGTTGTTTCACCTTTTTTTTTTGTTAAGTACATAACTCCATGTGTTCATTCATAGTTTTAATGCCTTCAGTGACAATTTACGATGTAAATAGTCATGAAAATAAAGAAAACCATTGAATTAGAAGGTGTGTCCAAACTTTTGGCCTGTACTGTACAATTAATTTGCCATTAAATGGATGGATTTTACCTGGCGATTTAAACACCTCGAAGTTTGGTCATGAAAACTGCAACTAACATGCATATTGCAATCAAACAGCTGGCTACTTCCTGGCTAAGCCCATTGTCGTGTATAGATGGACAACCCGGTTTCAAGCGATCTCCTTAAGATTGGTCAGAAGGCAGTCACCTGACTACAGGGTACCATGTTACGCAGCTATATATAAGTTATAAAAAAAAATTAATTGAAGAGTTGTGCGGCATGGGTATCCACCGTTCGCAAAAAAATGAGGGAACCAATTGCATATGCTTCCCCACAACCCAAAAAGAAGAAATTTATGGGAAGTGAAGGTTGGAAATCTAATAACAGTTTTTTGTACATATACATGGGAAACGTGGTATATCTAATTCTCAGTAACAGTGAATTAATACACATTGCCTGACAAAACTTGTTACAAAATTGTATCTTTTATGCATGTGTCACCAATACTCCAATCCAAACTAGTAAATATTGCAGTAAAACACAGCATTAGTTCAGTATTCAAGTTAATATGGTGATAATGAAATCAGGAAGCTATGACTCGCCATAGCAAAACAAAAAAATAATCACAAAAGTAAAAGCACAGGCATATATAGCACAGTGATTACAAACAATACATTGAAGGCAGACACCACAGTTGACATACTTAACCCAAAAGTCATAATTTCGCCGTAATTGTTGGTCCAAAGCTAATAAGGATTTTGGCAAAATAAGGGTAATATGTATATATTTGGTTGTGTATTTTCGCCAGGTGGAAGCATGTTAGAGAGCTGCTGGTCACTAAACACTGCATTAGTGCAGCGGAGGAGTGCATCAATTACGGACGCAAAAATTCCCCAGAATTATACTTTGACAAAATAAAAGCATGTTTTACTGTAAGTTTATGAGCTGGAGTATATTTAGAACTATATTTAGACTTGTTATTTTGGTTTATTTCGTCAGGAAAACTAATGTCAGAGTGACTCAATTGCATGTTTCCGTGCACAGCCGCACCCGCCTGAGGTACCAAACAAGGCACCTCTCGTTTTGTTGCCCTTACTCTATACACGACTTTGCCGGCCGCTGGCATCTAACATCATGGAATGGCAACTGCATGCAAAATCTACTACCGTATTTTTCGGACTATAAGTCGCAGTTTTTTTCATAGTTTGGCCGGGGGTGCGACTTATACTCAGGAGCGATTTATGTGTGAAATTATTAACACATTACCGTAAAATATCAAATAATATTATTTAGCTCATTCACGTAAGAGACTAGACGTATAAGATTTCATCGGATTTAGCGATTAGGAGTGACAGATTGTTTAGTAAACGTATAGCATGTTCTATATGTTATAGTTATTTGAATGACTCTTACCATAATATGTTACGTTAACATACCAGGCACGTTCTCAGTTGGTTATTTATGCCTCATATAACGTACACTTATTCAGCCTGTTGTTCACTATTCTTTATTTATTTTAAATTGCCTTTCAAAGGTCTATTCTTGGTGTTGGGTTTTATCAAATAAATTTCCCCCAAAAATGCGACTTATACTCCAGTGCGACTTATATATGTTTTTTTCCTTCTTTATTATGCATTTTCGGCCGGTGCGACTTATACTCCGGAGCGACTTATACTTCGAACAATACGGTATATAAAACTTGCAAATGAGACCCAGGAGTTTTAAGAAAACAAGATATAAGAAACTGGACAGCACAGTTGTCATAATTAGCTAACTTAAATGTTAAATAAAAAAAAATACATGTATTATATCATAAAACTATTAAGATATGAACACACACATAAAAAGTAAAAAAAATTGGTACCATTGAGTACCAGATCAGTGTAAATGTGAAAGGTACCCATCTTTAACTTCTCCTACTTTTATAAGAAAAAAATAAAATAAAATAAATAAATATTGACTCTTACCCCCCCTAAAAAAAATAAAATAAATAAATATTGAATGTTGTTACCCAAAGTATATTAAGTGGGGTTTTTCAGAAAAACAAATACAAAAAACACAAAAACAACCTGTCTCTGTGATCACTATAGGTGTATAAATAATAATATAGTGTTAAATAAAATCAGTCCCTTGGGCACAAAACTGAAAATAATACAGCTCTCCAAAAAGTGCACTTCTGCTGCTATTGGAACATACTAACTACACACACAGGCAGACAGCTAACAAACAATCCAAGACGTCTAATAAAGTTCCGAAGCAGATTAATCCATTTAGGCTCTTTATTGTTGTTGTTCTTGCTTTGTCTTTTCCTATCTTTACTTTTGTCTTGCACTGGACTGTTATTTTTTATTTTTTTTAAACTGAAATACACACAATGACAAATGTATAAGCTATGTGATTCAATTAACATACTCAAATTTAATACACAATATTTAAATATTAGCTTCACACAAATATACAGTATAGAGATGTCCGATAATATCGGCCTGCCGATATTATCGGCCGATAAATGCTTTAAAATGTAATATCGGAAATGATCGGTATCGTTTTTTTAATTATCGGTATCGGTTTTTTATTTTTATTAAATCAACATAAAAAAACACAAAATACACTTACAATTAGTGCACCAACCCAAAAAACCTCCCTCCCCCCATTTACACTCATTCACACAAAAGGGTTGTTTCTTTCTGTTATTAATATTCTGGTTCCTACATTATATATCAATATATATCAATACAGTCTGCAAGGGATACAGTCCGTAAGCACACATGATTGTGCGTGCTGCTGGTCCACTAATAGTACTAACCTTTAACACTTAATTTGACTCATTTTCATTCATTACCAGTTTCTATGTAACTGTTTTTATATTGTTTTACTTTCTTTTTTATTCAAGAAAATTTTTTTAATTTATTTATCTTATTTTATTTTATTAATTTAAAAAAAAAGGGACTTTATCTTCACCATACCTGGTTGTCCAAATTAGGCATAATAATGTGTTAATTCCACGACTGTATATATCGGTATCGGTTGATATCGTTATCGGTAATTAAAGAGTTGGACAATATCGAAATATCGGATATCGGCAAAAAGCCATTATCGGACATCCCTAATACAGTACTATCATCAAACAAATACTTCTGAGTGTTGAAACTATTTCGATGGTGGGAATACACGACCGGCAGCCATTTTAAGTCCTCAAATCATCCATTGAAACTGTGCACACAAATCGTTTTTCAATAAATATCTTAGTTTTAAATTTAACCACTTTCCTCCTTAATATTGAGTTACATAAACAAGTTAAACAGTTTACTTACAGACTTATCTTTTCCAAGGCTTGTAAGAGCTAACACAACTTGTCTACTCCTCAATTGTCTCATGAACCGAACTGACTCGCCAACCCGGAAGTGGCCAGACTAATGACGCCTAGTATTTTCATATCGCCACAAGGTGTCAGTAAGAGTCTACAATCAAATGGGCATAACATTGCCCATTTGGGATTCGTTCCCAGGGATTCGATTAAAGAACCAACTCCTTTTCTTTACTATAGTGTTCTCGATAACGGGTACCGGTTCTCAGAAAGGGATTCGAGGGTGAGGACTCCGTTCTTTTCTTATCGAACAACTGGGAAAACCGGTTTCGAGCATCATCCCTAGTGGAAAAAATCTGATCACGATTTTTCTGACAGAAATTGCGATTTCGATTTTGACTCACGATTTCTTTTCAAATCAAGCTTCAGTAACAGTAACAGATTTAAAACATGACAAAAAATGATATACCATGAAAACATTAAATGCTATGTAATGCAAGGATGAATACTAAAAGGTAAGAATTGCTTCAAACATGTATTTATTAAGAAACATGCATGTACATTCTCCAAAGTTCTTGACCAACAGCAGTTATTAAAACTAAAGAACTAAAACCAGTACAAAAACCTTAATTATGTTAAGATAAATAAAAAAGTTTAAGTTAAATAAAATACAAAACAATTCCAACACAAAAAGCAATGCTTAATATATAATAAGAAAAACAAAATTCAACAACTTCAATAAAGGAAAAAAAGGATTCTGACCTTATGTAAACAGTCTTATACTCAAGTAGGTAGGTCAGTCTTTTATGGCTCAAGAGAGCTAGCCTATCAACATCTATAGCAGCAATTCAAGTACTTTATTCAACCCTGGAAGAAACCTGAACAATATTTTAAAGTGAAATTGAAAAGTAATGGTAATAAAGAAAATACTATTACAAAAACAAAATGACCCAACCTCTGCCCTTCTGAAAAATATGTCAGACATTAAAATAGGTGGGTCATTCATTTACCGCTTAGCAGCACCCAAATATTGCACATCTATTCTGTTAACAATAGAACATAATATTCCTGAAAACTAGCATTTATCTTTTTTTTTTTTACAAAAACTGACACCACAAGTCAGGGTAAAGTGC
Source organism: Entelurus aequoreus (assembly GCF_033978785.1). Classification (NCBI taxonomy): domain Eukaryota; kingdom Metazoa; phylum Chordata; class Actinopteri; order Syngnathiformes; family Syngnathidae; genus Entelurus; species Entelurus aequoreus. Next base: position 16,716,405 of record NC_084747.1, on the reverse strand, counting down.
AGAACAAACACAATCTAAAAAGTACTTTAACAATAATACTTGCTTCCCTGACATCTCTACATCACTCTTCACAGATTTTTGGTCAAGAAAACTAGCATGTCAACCTTTGATGGTTTAAGACATGAGCGCTGACATGTGACAACATTGCCACTAGCACTAAACAATCTTTCTGATGGTGAACTGGTGGCTGGTAATAAACGACGCTGTAATTGTGGTATGTTTGCTACAATGGGCTGAATCGCTCGGGGTTGACTTTTCACCGGACTTTTTGGTCATACATTCGTCGTGTAACTGCCGGTGGTGATTTTTCAAGTGCCGGAATAAATTAGTCGTGTTGCCTTGGGATGTGGCGACTTTGGCCCGACAAGTTTTACAAAGTACCTGTTTCTGATGCACATCTGAAGTTTCGAAACCGAAGTAGTCCCAAATGACAGACGTGCTGCTCTTCTTCTGTATTAAAACTAAATCCTCCTCCACTTCTGACCCGGCGGCAGCAGCCATTTCCTCCAGGACGTTTGTTTCTTCACCAAAGTTGTTAGTGGGCGTGTACGCGGTAGCCTCGTCAATGGCCGCCTCTGATTGGTTAGCGTGACGGCATGCCCTGCTCACAAGTAGTTTACCACTTCTGATTGGTGAGTTTGACAAGGCATGAGAGTAGCACGAGCAGGCTGCATATACACAACAGACATGTCAGCCAGGAGAGCTAAATAACGTTCGTCTAAAACCGAAGCCTTCACGATCTCAAGATTGAGACTTCTGAAATCGCAATTTCGATCTGAAAACGATAAATCGTTCAGCCCTAATCCCTAGTCTATAAAAGAAGTTAAGTGCTCACGCTTAGCGTCATGTGTATGGAAAATAGACACGAGAGGGACAAGCGGTAGAAAATGGATGGATGGATGGATGGAGTGCTGCCAGCATTGCTGCAGGGGATCAGCCTGTCAGAAGGAAGCTTCTCCCAATGCTTTAGATATAAGTACATTTGCTTGACAATTTAAGGACGACTTTTCGCCTCTCTGTGTCCTAATAGGAAAACCCTGAAGATGCACATGGAGATGGATCATTCCACCGTCCAAAAAGAACCTCCTTCCCACGACAGTGTCCGCTGCCCATTCTGCCTCTACCAGACCAAGAGCAAGAACAACATGATCGACCACGTCCTGTTGCATCGTGGTACGTGACCTTCCGCACCCGTTTACAACATCTCTCGGATCCCTGCTCTTCATTTTTTGAAAATGTATCTCCGCAGAGGAACGCGTCGTCCCCATGGAGGTGCGGCGCCCGAGGCTTTCGCGCTACCTCCACGGCGTCGTCTTCCGCTGTCACAAGTGCACGTACACGAGCGCCACCGGCGAAAACCTGCGCTCGCACGTGGCCAAGCACGACAACGTCAAGCCCTACAGGTGTCGCCTGTGCTACTTCGACTGCTCGAAGCTGAGCAACTTGGAGGCCCACCTGTGCAGTAAGCATCAAGTGAGTACTGTGGGGGACCGGGTACTTTGGATGTGTTAGTTTTATTTCCATCATGTTCAAATATCAGATCGCTTTTTGCATACAATTTTTTACTTGTATGGCGTATATTGTATTGACCCGGATATAAGATTACCCTGCTCATTACATTTTCCTTGTGTCAAAGACGTGCACCTCCCAACCTATTTACAAAGTTCCTATTATTCAATTAAAAATGAGTAAAATAAACACTACTTCAATGACCCACTAATAGTGTTTTTCAACCTTTTTTGAGCCAAGGCACATTTTTTTCATAGAAAAAATGCGGAGGCACATTTTTTTCATAGAAAAAATGCGGAGGCACACCACCAGCAGAAATCATTAAAAACTGAAACTCAGCAGCCGATATTGACAATAAAAAGTTGTTGTCGCAATTGTTGGATATGACTTTAAAGCATAACCACGCATGCATCAATATAGCTCTTGTCTCAAATTAGGTGTACTGTCACCACCTGTCACATCACACCCTGACTTATTTGGAGTTTTTTGCTGTTTTCCTGTGTGTAGTGTTTTACTTCTTGTCTTGCGCTCCTATTTTGGTGTCTTTTTCTTTTTTTTTGGTATTTTCCTGTAGCAGTTTCATGTCTTCCTTGACCGCTATTCCCCACACCTGCTTTGTTTTAGCAATCAAGAATATTTCAGTTGTTTTTATCCTTCTTTGTGGGGACATTGTTGATTGTCATGTCATGTACTTTGTGGACGCCGTCTTTGCTCCACAGTAAGTCTTTGCTGTCGTCCAGCATTCTGTTTTTGTTTACTTTGTAGCCAGTTCAGTTTTAGTTTGGTTCTGCATAGCCTTCCCTAAGCTTCAATGCCTTTTCTTTGGGGCACTCACCTTTTGTTTATTTTTGGTTTAAGCATTAGACACCTTTTTACCTGCACACTGCCTCCCGCTGTTTCCCACATCTACGAACCTGCTGCTACCTACTTTTATGGAAGAGTGTAACGTGGTAAGTCTGCCGATCTCCAGACAGTACAGACACTCAACAACGGCACATTATTTGCGGATTATAATTACTGGTTTGCAAAAAATATTTTTAACCCAAATAGGTGAAATGAGATAATCTCCCACGGCACACCAGACTGTATCTCACGGCACACCAGTGTGCCGCGGCACAGTGGTTGAAAAACACTGCACTAATATATATACAATATAACTTTGGTAATACAGCTCTATATCTTCGTATTTAGCTCCAACAAATAAATACACGATATATTCAGAATTGGAAGAATGGTTATATATTTTGATTAATATGTGTGTTACTATGTATTTTATGGTGTAAGAGTGTTTATTTGAGTCTGGACTTTATTTCTGGACTTCTACTGAGGTAGCATCTCTAACTGTTACCGGGAGGGCATTCCAGAGTACTAGAGCCCCAATAGAAAACGCTCTATAGCCCGCAGACTTTTTTTGGGTTCTGGGAATCACTAATAAGCCGGAGTTCTTTGAACGCAGATTTCTTGCCGGGACATATGGTACAATACAATCAGCAAGATAGGATGGAGCTAGATTTTAGTATTTTTATACGTAAGTAGTAAAACCTTAAAGTGCACAGGAAGCCAGTGCAGGTGAGCCAGTATAGGTATATATATATATATATATATATATATATATATATATATATATATATATATATATATATATATATATATATATATATATATATATATATGTACAAACCCCGTTTCCATATGAGTTGGGAAATTGTGTTATATGTAAATATAAACGGAATACAATGATGTGCAAATCATTTTCAACCCATATTCAGTTGAATATGCTACAAATACAACATATTTGATGTTCAAACTGATAAACATTTTTTTTTTTTGCAAATAATCATTAACTTTAGAATTTGATGCCAGCAAGACGTGACAAAGAAGTTGGGAAAGGTGGCAATAAATACTGATAAAGTTGAGGAATGCTCATCAAACACTTATTTGGAACATCCCACAGGTGAACAGGCAAATTGGGAACAGGTGGGTGCCATGATTGGGTATGAAAGTAGATTCCACGAAATGCTTAGTCATTCACAAACAAGGATTGGGCGAGGGTCACCACTTTGTCAACAAATGTGTGAGCAAATTGTTGAACAGTTTAAGAAAAACCTTTCTCAACCAGCTATTGCAAGGAATTTAGGGATTTCACCATCTACGCTCCGTAATATCATCAAAGGGTTCAGAGAATTTGGAGAAATCACTGCACGTAAGCAGCTAAGCCCGTGACCTTCGATCCCTCAGGCTGTACTGCATCAACAAGCGACATCAGTGTGTAAAGGATATCACCACATGGGTTCAGGAACACTTCAGAAACCCACTGTCAGTAACTACAATTGGTCGCTACATCTGTAAGTGCAAGTTAAAACTCTCCTATGCAAGGCGAAAACCGTTAATCAACAACACCCAGCAACGCCGTCGGCTTCGTTGGGCCTGAGCTCATCTAAGATGGACTGATGCAAAGTGGAAAAGTGTTTTGTGGTCTGACGAGTCCACATTTCAAATTGTTTTTGGAGACTGTGGACGTCGTGTCCTCTGGACCAAAGAGTAAAAGAACCATCCGGATTGTTATAGGCGCAAAGTTGAAAAGCCAGCATCTGTGATGGTATGAGAGTGTATTAGTGCCCAAGACATGGGTAACATACACATCTGTGAAGGCACTATTAATGCTGAAAGTTACATAAAGGTTTTGGAGCAACATATGTTGCCACCCAAGCAACGTTATCATGGACGCCCCTGCTTATTAATGCCAAGCCACGTGTTACATCAACGTGGCTTCATAGTAAAAGAGTGCGGGTACTAGATTGGCCAGCCTGTAGTCCAGACCTGTCTCCCATTGAAAATGTGTGGTGCATTATGAAGCCTAAAATAGCAAAACGGACACCCCCGGACTGTTGAACAACTTAAGCTGTACATCAAGCAAGAATGGGAAAGAATTCCACCTGAGAAGCTTCAAAAATGTGTCTCCTCAGTTCCCAAACGTTTACCGAGTGTTGTTAAAAGGAAAGGCCATGTAACACAGTGGTGAACATGCCCTTTCCCAACTACTTTGGCACGTGTTGCAGCCATGAAATTCTAAGTTAATTATTATTTGCAAAAAAAAAAAAAGTTTATGAGTTTGAACATCAAATATCTTGTCTTTGTAGTGCATTCAATTGAATATGGGTTGAAAAGGATTTGCAAATCATTGTATTCCGTTTATATTTACATCTAACACAATTTCCCAACTCATATGGAAACGGGGTTTGTATGTAAAGGTATATACAGTATAGGCGTAATATGATCAAACTTTCTTGTTCTTGTCAAAAGTCTAGCAGCCGCATTTTGTACCAACTGTAATCTTTTAATGCTACACATACTGGGAGGCCTGAAAATAATACGTTACAGTAATGGAGACGAGACATAACGAACGCATGAATGATGATCTCAGCGTCGCTAGTGGACAAAATGGAACAAATTTAAGCGATGTTACGGAGATGAAAGAAGGCCGTTTTAGTAACACTCAAACGAGAGAGTTGGGTGGAAGATAATACCCAGATTCTTTACCGAGTCGCCTTGTGTAATTGTTTGGTTGTCAAATGTTAAGGTGGTATTATTAAATAGGTGTCGGTGTCTAGCAGGACCGATAATCAGCATTTCCGTTTTCTTAGCGTTGAGTTGCAAAAAGTTAGCAGACATCCATTGTTTAATTTCATGAAGACACGCCTCCAGCTGACTACAATCCGGCGTGATGGTCAGCTTTAGGGGCATGTAGAGTTGGGTGTCATCAGCATAACAGTGAAAGCTAACACCGTATTTGCGTATGATGTCACCTAGCGGCAGCATGTAGATGCTGAAGAGTGCAGGGCCAAGATCCGAACCCTGGGGAACTCCGCACGTTACCTTAACATAGTCAGAGGTCACATTGTTATGGGAGACGCACTGCATCCTGTCAGTAAGATACAGTATATACCAATTACTGTGTGTACATTTTTAATTTTGTGATCGAAGCCGTGTCAAAGACAAATTTCAGTTTTTTCATGTAGAAACAGACAATAAAGCCATATTCTATTCCGGTGTTTTTCAACCACTGTGCCGCGGCACACTAATGTGCCTTGACATACAGTCCGGTGTGCCGTGGGAGATTATCTAATTTCACCTATTTGGGTTAAAAATATTTTTTGCAAACCAGTAATTATAGTCTGCAAATGATGTGTTGTTGTTGAGTGTCTGTGCTGTCTAGAGCTCGGCAGAGTAACCTGTGTAATACTCTTCCATATCAGTAGGTGGCAGCTGGTAGCTAATTGCTTTGTAGATGTCAGAAATAGCGGGGAAAGCGTGCAGGTAAAAAGGTGTCTAATGCTTAAACCAAAAATAAACAAAAGGTGAGTGCCCCTAAGAAAAGGCATTGAAGCTTAGGGAAGGCTATGCAGAACGAAACTAAAACTGAACTGGCTACAAAGTAAACAAAAACAGAATGCTGGACGACAGCAAAGACTTATTGCGGAGCAAAGGCGGCGTCCACAATGTACATCCGAACATGACATGACAATCAACAATGTCCCCACAAAGAAGGATAAAAACAACTGAAATATTCTTGATTGCTAAAACAAAGTTGATGCGGGAAATATCGCTCAAAGGAAGACATGACACTGCCACAGGAAAATACAAAAAAAGGGAAAAAAACACCAAAATAGGAGGGCAAGACAAGAACTAAAACACGACACACAGGAAAACAGCAAAAAACTCAAAATGAGTCACGGCGTGATGTGACAGGTGGTGACAGTACACCTACTTTGAGACAAGAGCTATAGCAGTGGTCGGCAACCCGCGGCTCCGGAGCCGCATGCGGCTCTTTGACCACTCTGGTGCGGCTCAGCTGCATACTTGCCGACCCCCCCCGATTTTACCAGGAGACTTAGTGCCTCTCCTAGATAACTCCCAGGGCAAATATAATCCTATTTTCACTCTAATTACTAAATTAAGGGCATGCCCTAATTGCACTGCAGTAATAGTCCTCTATAGCATTTACAAACAGCGTGCCAGCCCGGCCACATGTTGTATGTAGCTTTTACTTGCACACGTAGGAGACAGCAAAGCATACTTAGTCATTAGCCACACAGCTTACACTGACGGTAGCCGTACCGTATAAAACAACTTTAACACTGTTACGTTACAAATATGCGCCACACTGTGAACCCACACCAAAAAAGAATGAAAAACACATTTCTGGAGGACATCCCACTGTAACACAACATAAACACAACACAACCAATACCCAGAATCCCATGCAGCCCTAACTCTTCCGGTCTAGATTATACACCCCCGCTACCACAAACACCCCCCCCCCCTCCGTGCGTCGGTTGAGCGGAAGAGTTAGTGCTGCATGGGATTCTGGGTATTTATTGTGTTGTGTTTATGTAGTGTTACAGTGCAGATGTTCTCCAGAAATGTGTTTGTCATTCTTTTTTGGTGTGGGTTCAAAGTGTGGCGCATATTTGTAACGTAACAGTGTTAAAGTTGTTTTATACGGTACGGCTACCGTCAGTGTAAGCAGTGTGGCTGCTGAGCTAGTACGCCTTGCTGTCACTTGCATGAGCAAGCTGAAGCTGCATTCTACATGTGGCCGAGCAGGTACATTGTTTGGGCAGGCTGTAGAGGGCGCCAAAAGCAGTGCCATCACTCCCTGATATTCGGGAGTCTCCCGGAAATAATGAGAGGGTTAGCAAGTATGACGCTATCAAGCGCCATTGATTCAAATCTCGCGGGTCGCACTGACATCAAATTTCCATATTAAAGTGCGTGCCGGTGCGTGTGTCTGAGACCCCTGGTTAACATAGCACAAAGCAATTAAAGCTTTATATGCGGTGTTTTTCATTTTAATTTTTTTTTTTTTTTTTGTGGCTCCCATTATTTTCTTTAATTTGTGAAACTTGCCAAAATGGCTCTTTGAGTGGTAAAGGTTGCCGACCCCTGAGCTATAGTGATGCATGCTTGGTTATGGTTTAAAGTCATATACAACAACAAATTTTTACTGTCAACTGAGTTTCGTTTTTTAATGATTTCTGCCGGATTTTTTCAACACAAAAAATGTGCCTTGGCTCAAAAAAGGTTGAAAAACACTGTTCTATTCAACAGGCATCGCCCTTTAAAGGCGTGCACACACTCTGCTCTCATGAAACGTCTCTCAACTGCATATGCCAGCTATTTGAAGTCTTTTTTTTTTTAAATTACTTTCCCTAGTAATTTATTTATTTATTAAAGAATAATTCCGTAATTCAATGTACTTTTTTTGGTAAGGTAACGAGTAACTATGATTATTACTTTTTAAAAGTAATATTACAAACCATGCCTATAACACAAAAGCTATCATGTTGTTTTGTTCGGTTAACTTAACACATTGGATCAGTTTTAACATCTTTACTGAATCAAAGTGGTGATCCCATTTTTTTTTATTTGGCTTACTTGTTGAGTCCGCTGAATTCGCATTGTATCTGGGGCTTGCTATGCTTTGCTGTGATGTATCAACCAGCCTTATTTTTGGAAATATGTGGAATTGTTTTGCATCTAAGCACAATTTCCCCAGCGAATCTCAGTTTAAGCTGATGCTCTCTTGTTTGTGCAGGTTGTCAGGAACCACGAGCTTGTGGGCCAGGTCAATTTGGACCAGCTGGAGATGAAGGGCAACGAGGAGGAGGAGGAGGAAGAAGAAGAAGAGAGGTCCAGCGTGGAAAATGAGGATGTTTTTACAGATTCCAACCAAGCAACAGAGGAGAGAGACTCTAGTGAGCCTGCAGAGGATGTTGTGAGGATGGAGAAAAGCATCTGTAAAGATAAGAAGATGCAGGAGGAGGAGAGTGGGTCGTCTAGGACAAACCCAGAAGAACCAGAGAACAATTCTGACCTCCAAAGTGGGCACGGAAGCTTTATACAAGAAGAAGGAAAGGAGGACGCGGAAGGGAGCTCCAAAGAAAGCCACGAATCTGGCAAGTTGAGCCTGAAGTCCCTCCAGGACAAGACGCTGAACGCGGAGGCGCGTGTGGAAAAGGACATACTGCGCCACATCCTGCAGCGGGATGAGGACGGCAAGCTCCACGCGCGGCAGGAGGAAAGCACCAGCGTGCGTCGGGTCATCTTCCAGGACGTCAAGCGGGAAGTGGACGGAGGCTGCAGTCCTTTGAGGGAAAATGTCTCACTGAAAAGCACCAGAGACGACAAAAGGAAGCTGGGCGACTCTTACGGACGCACGGCAACGGCAAATGAAGGATGCCTGCAGGGGGAACGGAGCCCCGTCGCACCGAAGGAAGGACAGGACGAGGAGGATAAGAAGACGAGACGAGGGAAGCTCGAGGAACTTCAGGAGAAAGAACGAGGGGGAAAGACGCTTGGGCCGAAAAGTAAGGACCGAGAAGTTTTTGGAGGTAAGTGCTTCCTTCAGCTTGGTAGAAGTTCCTTCATGAATTAATAATGACTTGTATTAGGTTATTAGTAGAGATGTCTGATAATATCGGACTGACGATATTATCGACCGATAAATGCTATAAAATGTAATATCGTAAATTATCGGTATCGGTTTCAAAAGTATCGGTATCGGTTTCAAAAAGTAAAATGTATGACTTTTTAAAACGCCGCTGTGTACACGGACGTAGGGAGAAGTACAGAGCGCCAATAAACCTTAAAGGCCCACGCAGTCTGATAGTTTATACATCAATGATGAAATCTTAACATTGCAACACATGCCAATACGGCCGGGTTAGATTAGTAAAGTGTAATTTTAAATTTGCCGCGGAATATTCTGCTGAAAACGTCTCGGTACGATGACGTTTGCGCGTGACGTCACGGATTGCGCGGACATATTGGGACAGCATTGTGGCCAGCTATTAAGTCGTCTGTTTTCATCGCAAAATTCCACAGTATTCTGGACATCTGTGTTGGTGAATCTTTTGCAATTTGTTTAATGAACAATGGAGACCGCAAAGAAGAAAGCTGTAGGTGGGATCGGTGTATTAGCGGCCGGCTGCAGCAACACAACCAGGAGGACTTTGAGTTGGATAGCAGACGCGCTACCGTGAGTACGCAGCTTTGGCTTCCAAACATTTGATCGCTTGCCCGTACGTGCGTGCCGCTATGTGCATGTCACGTACGTAACTTTGGGGAAATATATGTGCTGTATGAACTTTGCGGAGGTGAACGGTACTTTGGGCTGTGGGATTGAGTGTGTTGTGGGGGTGTTTGATTTGTATTGGGGGGTTATATGGACGGGAGGGGGGAGGTGTTTGTTATGCGGATTAATTTGTGGCATATTAAATATAAGCCTGGTTGTGTTGTGGCTAATCGAGTATATATATGTCTTGTGTTTATTTACTGTTTTAATCATTCCCAGCTGAATATCAGGTCCCACCCGCCTCTCACAGCATCTGAATCGCTTCCACTGCCCTGTTCTCCTTCATACTCACTTTCCTCATCCACGAATCTTTCATCCTCGCTCAAATTAATGGGGTATTCGTCGCTTTCTCGGTCCGAATCGCTCTCGCTGCTGCTGGCCATGATTGTAAACAATGTGCAGATGTGAGGAGCTCCACAACCTGTGACGTCACGCTACTTCCGGTACAGGCAAGGCTTTTTTATCAGCGACCGAAAGTTGCGAACTTTATCGTCGATGTTCTCTACTAAATCCTTTCAGCAAAAATATGGCAATATCGCGAAATGATCAAGTATGACACATAGAATGGATCTGCTATCCCCGTTTAAATAAGAAAATTTCATTTCAGTAGGCCTTTAAAGGCACTTCCTTTGCGTGCCGGCCTAGTCACATAATATCTACAGCTTTTCACACACACGTGAATGCAAGCATACTTGGTCAACAGCCATACAGGTCACACTGAGGGTGACCGTATAAACAACTTTAACACTGTTACAAATATGCGCCACACTGTGAACCCACACCAAACAAGAATGACATACACATTTCGGGAGAACATCCGCACCGTAACACAACATAAACACAACAGAACAAATACCCAGAACCCCTTGCAGCCCTAACTCTTCCGGGACGCTACAATATACACCCCCCGCTACCCTCCAAAACCCCACCCCGCCCACCTCAACCTCCTCGTGCTCCTCTCAGGGAGAGCATGTCCCAAATTCCAAGCTGCTGTTTTGAGGCATGTTAAAAAAAATAATGCACTTTGTGACTTCAATAATAAATATGGCAGTGCCATGTTGGCATTTTTTTTCCCATAACTTGAGTTGATTTATTTTGGAAAACCTTGTTCATTGTTAAATGCATCCAGCGGGGCATCACAACAAAATTAGGCATAATAATGTGTTAATTCCACGACTGTATATATCGGTATCGGTTGATATCGGAATCGGTAATTAAGAGTTGGACAATATCGGATATCGGCAAAAAAGACATTATCGGATATCTCTAGTTACATGAATGAAAAAACGCTTTAAATAATGGAAAGTAGGCTTGTTTTGATCACATTTAGTGCTCAAAGATGCTATGGACATCTTGTTTTAATAATATAGGACCTCTAACACAAGAGTAGCACTATTAATACATATTGTTTTCAAAATAAAGGCTGCCTCGTTAACCCCTCACCTCTAATAAAACCCCTCTTTCTCGATGCAGGTGCGTCAGAGATGGGGGACGCCGCTGCTCCCGAGGAGAAGACGTTCCCTTGCGAGTTGTGCGGACGAAACCTCCGAAGCAAATCGGAGCTGGAGATCCACGCCGCTCGCCACGGGATGTGAAAAGCCCTCCAGTCCATGAAAACAGGCCCAAAGTATCGAAACACTATTTCTAATACACCGAAAGACATTTCAGATGTCCCGCCTTTAAAATGTTTTCTACATTTTAAACATTTTCTAAAAGAACGTGTTTGTTTTTTTTTAAATGTAAGATATTACGTTATCTTCAGTAGAATAAATAAAGCTTGGAAAACAGCCGCTAAATGTCTGACATGTTTATTTAGTTCTCCGTTTTAGGATCCTCTTGTGATAAACAAGTGTACTACTGTGTAAAAAAAAAAAAAAAAAAACTAATAAAAACGTGATATTTTTTAATTTTTTTCCAACATTTGGACAAAACTCCCAAAACGTCTAGTGATATTGTTGCTTTCAAGTACTGTAGTACATTTGTAACTTTGTCTCGTCTCACATCCTGCAAATAAAAAACTTTTGTTTGTTTTTTTAAAAAGTCTTGGTGTTTTATTTAACAAACTGAATTGTGTTATTACATTTTTACTTGCGTCTGGTTTCGCGGATCAGTCGACGCGGCGCTCGGGCGATCCGAGCTTCGAATGGATGCCGTGAACGCCTCATTTCACCAACGTGTTGTTACGACACCAGTGTGACATCCGAATGTAAACCGACACCGCTTCCTGGTACCGACTTCACTATTAATAATGGCACGTTGAGAGAAGGACCAGCGAAGAACTAAGAAGAAGAAGAGTTTTCTCCTCATTTTATGTAAATAATGTAAGTATATCCACGCTGCTTGCTAGCTTGGTTTAAATCTGTGAGCGAAGGAGGGGGGGGGGGGGTGCTCAATGACGTTCACAAGAGGCGGAAGTGGTCGATACAACTTTAATTATATTTACAAATGTTTTTATATTTAAAACATTCTGTTCAGACAAAACACGCGGATTAAATACTCAGCTCCCCGTGTACAATCTTCTTTACAGTTACGTGTTTGCGACTTTTGTTTCCTGGTTCATAAACTAAGTGGACTAAACCTCACATACTTGAGGAAAACAATCAAGTGCTTCGGTTAAAATAGACGATCTTTGACAAGCATTTTTTACTGTGGATCCCTAAAACCAGTGGAGCTTTTCATGTAGGCTAACTTTGTTTTACACTTGTGGGAATGTGTTCAGCCAACAGATGTCCAGTGATGCTTAACCTTTTTGTCCGAGGGCCTCAACTTTTCCACTACAGAGCGAGCCGGGGCTCACTAAAATATTAACACTGTAATCCTGGTCTTGATTTCATTCATATTCAATAATTATGTCAAATGATCTAAACGTGTTAAAAACAAATATTGTTATTTATTGAACACATAAACCTCAGGCTTAGGTCAGGCTGATTAACCCTTGTGTGGCGTTGGGGTCTGTGAGACACGTTTTAATTTTTTTATTAAATAGGGACGGCGTGGCGAAGTTGGTAGAGTGGCTGTGCCAGCAATCGGAGTGTTGCTGGTTACTGGGGTTCAATTCCCACCTTCTACCTTCCTAGTCACGTCCGTTGTGTCCTTGGGCAAGACACTTCACCCTTTGCCTCTGATGGCTGCTGGTTAGCGCCTTGCATGGCAGCTCCCGCCATCAGTGTGTGAATGTGTGTGTGAATGGGTAAATGCGGAAATACTGTCAAAGCGCTTTGAGTACCTTGAAGGTAGAAAAGCGCTATACAAGTACACCCCATTTATCATTTATTTATTTATTAAAAGAAAAATGATACAATTAATTAAATTTTGAAACAGAGACTCACTGACTTCGGCTCATTTTCTGTGAAGAACATATATCAGAATACATATTCAATGACCACACACCATACATCCCCCCTACGCATTTGATGTCAGGGTCCACTGGACCCGAGGCTAATAGAAGTGTGGAAATTGATGTTCTGTGTACCACACGCACCCACCCATCCATCCACCCACCCGCACACACACACACACAGCAGGCCTAGACAGGAGGAGGACAGGGTGTAGGTACACAGCAGTGACGTGGTGGCAGGTCAGGCGGGGCCTCACGTGCCATCATGGGGAAAAAAAAAAATGTAAAAAGAAAAAAAATTAATTAAATTGTTATATGTATCCAGTGATTATACTATAAACTTATTTTCCATTTAACTTCACCAGTTTTAGATTATTTTTATTCAAAATCGCTGAATTTTCACATTTTCCATTTAAATACTGAGAAGAGACTTGCTGTGATCAGCAGCCAGTTGAGGCTCGTCACTCAGTTGTGCCTCACCATGGATTGCGGACTCGGCTAACTGCTGGCCTGCTGTGCAGTGAGACCGTATTGCTATATGAATTATATAATACATTTCCATAGTTTAGTTAGCTGAGGTATATAATGTACAGTGTATTTTGTCAACAACTGTATGTGTGTAACGTGTTTCTTGTGCTGAGCAATCATAAAACGGCTGCGAAGACGCACTGGCTGAGGCTCGCAGTAATCCCGCCTCGTGGTGGTAGAGAATGCACCCCCGCCGTAGAATGCACCCCCTGACGGGAGTGTTATATCAACTAAAGCCCACACTTAAACTTTCCACGTGCAAGATTGAATCTATTTAAAAAAGTTATTTAATAAGAAGCCAAAAAGTGCAAAAACAATAATGTTCGTGTTGGAGGAGTTGTGATTGACTGCTGGGCCACAACATTAGGTACACCTGCAGACTGCAGCACGGATTTCATATTTCATTCATTCACAACTCCTCCAACACGAACATTATTGTTTTTGCACTTTTTGGCTTCTTATTAAATAACTTTTTTGAATAGATTCAATCTTGCACGTGGAAAGTTTAAGTGTGGGCTTTAGTTGATATAACACTCCCGTCAGGGGGTGCATTCTACGGCGGGGGTGCATTGTCCAGCACAACAGCGGCGCATGGACTTCATTTATAAGTAAAGGTAAGACCATAATAATGTTTTTTTTTATTAAATGTGCTTTTTTGTGTGCTACAGTTTGTATGTGTAAAGTTAAAGTTAAGTTAAAGTACCAATGATTGTCACACACACACTAGGTGTAATGAAATTTGTCCTCTGCATTTGTCCTTGTTCACCCCTGGGAGGTGAGGGGAGCAGTGGGCAGCAGCGGCGCCGCGCCCGGGAATAATTTTTGGTGATTCAACCCCCAATTCCAACCCTTGATGCTGAGTGCCAAGCAGGGAAGAATGCTGGTATGAGCTTTTAAACATAACCCGTTAACTGCTGCCAATCAGATGGTGAATAAGATACTCTTTAGGGTTCCTATGTTTGTAAATCTGACTGTGATGAAGTCAGTGCCTCACCAGCCATGAACCTCACCGCACGTCACTGGTACACAGAACATCAGAGGGTCAAATGTGCGAGAAAATGAGAGCAGACAGTGTTGACAAACAATGTTGCAACCTTGTGTCGGAACCGCAGGTGCAGAAACACAGAAGAAGATGCAGAAACTGGCAGAGAAATTTTCCGTGCAACGTTCATATCGTTGTTACTCAGCCAGCGTTTGTGGGTCTGATGGACCCGTTGCATTTTGTGGCTTTTAATGCCTCACAATCAAACACTTGTATGTTAAAATGCTGAACAGATGTTTATTGGGATAAGGTAAACATCTGTTCAGTATTTTAACATACAAGTGTTTGATTGTGAGGCATTAAAAGCCACAACGGGTCCATCAGACCCACAAACGCTGGCTGAGTAACAACAATATGAACATTACACAAGGGTTGAAAAAAATAAGTACGAACCAAATATACCGCATAAGAAGGGACTCATGAATAACTGGCGAAAAATACATTTATGTTCAATTTTGTTGTGCTATAATAGATTAAACAAAATTAATAATGAATATCTTTCCGTCAATAAAATTAAAGTGCAAATGAAAACCGAGATTCACTACTTCAGTCATCATTTTTGCGCTTATAGGGGTCATATTAGGATTAGTTTTCGACATTTAAAGCACTTCCTTGTGGTCTACATCAGTGTTTTTCAACCTTTTTTGAGCCAAGGCACATTTTTTGCGTTGAAAAAATGCTGAGGCACACCACCAGCAGAAATCATTAAAAAACAAAACTCAGTTGACAGTAAAAAGTTGTTGTCGCAATTGTTGGATACGACTTTAAAGCATAACCAAGCATGCATCAATATAGCTCTTGTCTCAAAGTAGGTGTACTGTCACCACCTGTCACATCACGCCGTGACTTATTTGGACTTTTTTGCTGTTTTCCTGTGTGTAGTGTTTTACTTCTTGTCTTGCGCTCCTATTTTGGTGGCTTTTTCTCTTTTTTTTGGTATTTTCCTGTAGCAGTTTCATGTCTTCCTTTGAGCGATATTTACCGCATCTACTTTGTTGTAGCAATTAAGAATATTTTAGTTGTTTTTATCCTTCTTTGTGGGGACATTGTCGATTGTCATGTCATGTTCGGATGTACATTGTGGACGCCGTCTTTGCTCCACAGTAAGTCTTTGCTGTCGTCCAGCATTCTGTTTTTGTTGACTTTGTAGCCAGTTCAGTTTTAGTTTCGTTCTGCATAGCCTTCCCTAAGCTTCAATGCCTTTTCTTAGGGGCGCTCACCTTTTGTTTATTTTTGGTTTGAGCATTAGACACCTTTTTACCTGCACGCTGCCTCCCGCTGTTTTCGACATCTACAAAGCAATTATCTACCTGCTGCCACCTACTGATATGGAAGAGTATTACACGGTTACTCTGCCGAGCTCTAGACAGCACAGACACTCAACAACAACACATCATTTGCAGACTATAATTACTGGTTTGCAAACAATATTTTTAACTCCAATAGGTGAAATTCGATCATCTCCCACGGCACACCAGACTGTATCTCACGGCACACTAATGTGCTGCGGCACAGTGGTTGAAAAACACTGCTCTACATAGCATGTAGTGGTGGTTCTTTGGTCAAAATGTTGCATAGATGATGTTTTACAGACCATCTTTAAGCCGCTTTCTGACCGTCTCTTCAACATGGTCTTGTTTACGCCCCTCCACTTTGACTGCGTTTTCCTTGACAGCCATGTTGTAGTTTTTAGCGCTTCCACAGCGAGTCTACTGACAGATATAAGTTCGAACTGGAAATGGCAACAGCGGAGGATGCACGTGCATGAAGGAGCCAGTCTGTCCCCACAACAAGAGGATAGAGAAAAGGGACTACAATGGCGCACTCGCACAAATCTCTTCGGGTAAAACTTTACCATATATGGACATATCTGACATCACACTTGGCAAAAACGTCACAAATTGGGCAAATTCCAAACAGCTCGTTTAGAGGAAGTATGATGATTTTTTTTAAAAATATCTCCGCCATGCCTTCATGGATTATTTGACATTTTGGGGATTTATGCAGATCCCAAATACTTAAAAATAGATACCAATAGGTAAGAAAAGTTAGTTTTGCAGAAAAGGTCCCCTTAAAGCAGTGGTCCCCAACCTTTTTTGCACCACGGACCGGTTTAATGTAGGCATTATTTTCAGGGACAGGCTTCCCACTTGTGAAAAATACAAGTGACTATAACGCTGAATTAGTGGGAGCCCTGGGCTTGTTTCTTTGCAATGAAATGCTGATGGAAATCAGCCTTTGGCTACGATCTGTCACATTTATATTTGATATGTTCATTAATGTGCATTGTATCACGTCACAAAGTTATAACAAATGGCAACTTCCTATGAGGAGTTTTATTGTACATCATTGGTGGGTCTAGTGCACAGGTGTCAAACTCAAGGCCCGCAGGCCAGATCTGCCCCTCCACGTCCTCTTACATGGCCCGCAAAAGCTTGGAAATAATATGTGTCAATAAAATACCTTATATTTTCTTTCTTTACTTTCTTATTTTCTTACTAAAGGTAGTAGGGTTTTTTTAAATAGTTTGACAGGGGAAAAAAATAGTGTCCAATATTGCAACAAATATTATAGTATCTTACTTTTATGGTGAAAAAATTATATTAGCGTCCCTTCACTGGCTCCCTGTGTGTTACCGAATCAATTTTAAACTCCTTTTATTTGTTTTTAAATGTCTAAACTAGGGGTCACCAACGCGGTGCCCGCGGGCACCAGGTAGCCCGTAAGGACCAGATGAGTAGCCCGCTGGCCTGTTCTAAAAATAGCTCAAATAGCAGCACTTACCAGTGAGCTGCCTCTATTTTTTAAATTTTATTTATTCACTAGCAAGCTGGTCTCGCTTTGCTCGACATTTTTAATTCTAAGAGAGACAAAACTCAAATAGAATTTGAAAATCCAAGAAAATATTTTAAAGACTTGGTCTTCACTAACTGACAAAGAAACAGATAACAGATATGCTGTCCAGTTCAAAGTGTGACATGATTTATTTAAAAATTTGAGAGTTGACTTTTGTATTTTTCATGAGTTATTATTTGTACAAACATGGTGCAAAGTAATTCATGATTTGTTAAAAAAAAATGTTAGTGGCTAGCTAGTTAAAATGGGATATTGTGATTGCACAAGACTGTCTTAGAAGTGATCATTTGAAAATGTTCAATTTGAAAAATGTGCACTTAGAGAAAATGTAAAAATAAAGTGTTGCATATTGATATTTATCTGTTTCTATATATATTTATTGTGAGAAATCATTAAGATTATCAGTGTTTCCACAAAGATAAATATCATTAATTATTAATAATAACATAAAGTTAAAGGTATATTGAGCAAATTGGCTATTTCTGGCAATTTATTTAAGTGTGTATCAAACTGGTAGCCCTTCGCATTAATCAGTACCCAAGAAGTAGCTCTTGGTTTCAAAAAGGTTGGTGACCTCTGGTCTAAACAACCTCGCGCCAACATATCTCTCCGACCTCCTTCAGCCTTACTGCCCCACCCGGTCCCTAAAATCAGCCGATCAGCTGCTACTGACGGTCCCTGACACAAGGCTGAAGCTTAGAGGTGACAGAGCTTTCGCCGCTGCTGCTCCCAAGCTCTGGAACGACCTACCTCTGAGTGTTAGACAAGCCTCCTCTCTTCCTGTTTTTAAATCTCTCTTAAAAACATACTTTTGTTTCATGGCTTTTAACACTGAGTGATATCCATCCTGCAATGGCGCCCCACAATACACCTGCTGTGAACCTGTTTTTATGTTTTAATGTTTTTATGTTTTATTTATTTATTTATTTTTTATCGTGTTCTGCTTGTGTTGTGTTGTGTTTGCTCGGTTCTCGTATTATCTTTTAACCTGCCCATTGTACAACACTTTGACTACCCCTGTGGTAAATTTTAAATGTGCTTTATAAATAAAGTTGATTTGATTTGATTTAGGGTTTTTTTAACTAGTTTGACAGGGAGAAAAAATAGTGTCCAATATTGCAACAAATATTATAGTATCTAACTTTTATGGTGAAAATCCAAATACATATTTAAATATCTGCTTAACTTATGGTTTCGAAGCAAGTTATCCATGAAATCGTACACTATAAAAATGACCAATATATTTTACTGTAAAATTTAGGGATTTTTTTTTTTTACAGCATATTAATGTAAGTTGAAAAAAACCCGACCAATGTTTGTTTTTTCACAGTAAAATTCTGTCAACTGAGCTGTCAGTTTTTTGTTTTGTTTTTTTAAATCCACGGTTGATGATTTTATGGTACCACATTTTATTTTGGTAAAAAACTGGCAGCTGAGTTGCCGAAATAAAACTAAACAGCAGTACTGTATTTGTATTTACAGTAATATCTTGTAAAATAATAATAATAAAATAACACAATATATTTTACAGTAAAAGTCTGGCAACTAAGCTGCCAGTTTTTTTTCTGTAAAAAACAGTGGTCAAATCCACAGATTTTCTTTACTGTTTACGTAATTTTTAAAAAATATATTTAAATTCATAGGCGAATTCATTAATTATTTACTGTTACAAGCGGCCCTCTAATGGCAGCCATGACTGCGGTGTGGCCCTCAATGAAAACAAGTTTGAAACCCCTGGTCTAGTGGGACAGTTGGAGAAAATGCAGTCCTTTATAAATTATTTAGTGTTTCTCTCCGGCCCGGTAGCAATTGCTCCACGGACCGGTACCGGTCCCTGGACCGGTGGTTGGGGACCACCGCCTTAAAGAACCTTCTCTCTGACTTCTTTGTTTGTTTGAGATTGTCATCACTGCCCCAAGTGGTGGAAACGTGTATTACAACGGAGTACGTCTGCGGCCTGAGAATCAGATGCCCAACAATGGTTAAGAAACACCGATCGAGTCATTTTCACCTCAGGGCTTTTGGCCTAATTTGTCTTTTCACAGCCGTGTGACTGAGCGAGAGGAATGTCAGACACGAGCAAATCAGAGGAGGGCGCCCCGTCCTCATCGAAGGTGATCGCCGTGGTTTTCGTCCTGCTGCTGCTGGATTTGCTGGGATTCACGCTCATCTTACCTCTCCTGCCCTCCATCCTGGACCACTACGCCCAAACTGGGGTGGGGTGATGTGTTTAGTCCTGCAGATAGCTTTTAAAAATGTCCCCTCTTTAGTTTAGTTTCATGTCACAGTCGCTCACACTGTTAGCAGAAGAATAGCCAGCTAACTTGGATTCAATTCGCTTTTTACGGAGTGTTTGTATATATATATATATATATATATATATATATATATATATATATATATATATATATATATATATATATATATTAGGGATGTCCGATAATGGCTTTTTGCCGATATCCGATATTCCGATATTGTCCAACTCTTTAATTACAGATACCGATATCAACCAATACCGATATCAACCGATATATGCAGTCGTGGAATTAACACGTTATTATGCCTAATTTGGACAACCAGGTATGGTGAAGATAAGGTACTTTTTTTAAAAAAATTAGTAAAATAAGATAAATAAATTAAAAACATTTTCTTGAATAAAAAAGAAAGTACAACAATATAAAAACAGTTACATAGAAACTAGTAATGAATGAAAATGAGTCAAATTAACTGTTAAAGGTTAGTACTATTAGTGGACCAGCAGCACGCACAGTCATGTGTGCTTACGGACTGTATCCCTTGCAGACTGTATTGATATATATTGATATATAATGTAGGAACCAGAATATTAATAACAGAAAGAAACAACCCTTTCGTGTGAATGAGTGTAAATGGGGGGAGGGAGGTTTTTTGGGTTGGTGCACTAATTGTAAGTGTATCTTGTGTTTTTTATGTTGATTTAATAAAAAAAAACCAAAAAAAAACCCGATACCGATAATAAAAAAACCGATACCGATAATTTCCGATATTACATTTTAACGCATATATCGGCCTGCCGATAATATCGGACATCCCTAATATATATATACAGTATATATATATGTCCCCGCGTGCTCTCTTGCCCGACAGGATGCGGCCTACCAGACCTTGCAGAGCGTGGTGGACTTCTTCAGAGAGGCGCTGGGGATCCCGATGGAAAAGAAGTACAACAGTGTCCTTTTTGGAGGTATTTGGCCTATTATTGACTTGTTATTAAAGGGGAACTGCACTTTTTTTTTTTTTAAATTTTGCCTATCGTTCACAATCAATTAAATACGGATGGTTTTTTTGTTTTATTCATTCTAACTCATAAAGGAATGTAAATAAAAGTCTGCTTACAGCAGAACCAATGGGAAGTCATTAATTCCGCCCATAAAATCAAATTAAAAAAACATCCAAAAAGCGCCAACAATACTCCATTTTAGAGATGTCCGATAATGTTTTTTTTGCCAATATCCGATATTCCGATATTGTCCAACTCTTAATTACTGATTCCGATATCAACCGATACCAATATATACAGTCGTGGAATTAACACATTATTATGCCTAATTTTGTTGTGATGCCCCGCTGGATGCATTAAACAATGTAACAAGGTTTTCCAAAATAAATCAATTTAAGTTATGGAAAAAAATGCCAACATGGCACTGCCATATTTATTATTGAAGTCACAAAGTGCATTATTTTTTTTAACATGCCTCAAAACAGCAGCTTGGAATTTGGGACATGCTCTCCCTGAGAGAGCATGAGGAGGTTTAGGTAGGCGGGGTTAGGGGAGGCGGGGTTGAGTTGGGGCTGGGGGGCGGGGGTAGCAGGGGGTGTATATCGTAGCGTCCCGGAAGAGTTAGTGCTGCAAGGGGTTCTGGGTATTTGTTCTGTTGTGTTTATGTTGTGTACCACTCCATACAGCGGCGTTTTAAAAAGTGGTAAATTTTACTTTTTGAAACCGATACCGATAATTTCCAATATTATATTTTAAAGCATTTATCGGCCGATAATATAGGCAGTCCGATATTATCGGACATCTCTACTCCATTTACATTTCGATGACTTGAATATTAACCAAGTATTGGTGATGTTGTTATTACAAGCGCTAACGCAGGCAGACAAACTGTTTATAGCGGCGCCGTGATCACAAGCTTGTGTGCCAATGTTGATATGATCAGCTGCTTCCTCGCTTCTTTGCCCGTAAAACTTTATTCTAGATCAGTGGTCCCCAAACTACGGCCTGTGGGCAGAAAACGGCCCGCCAGCGTCCAAAATTTGGCCCGCGAGAAGTCCCAAGTTAAAATAAAAAATAAAAAATAAAAATAAAAATAAAAAATATATATATATATATATATATACACTACCGTTCAAAAGTTTGGGGTCACATTGAAATGTCCTTATTTTTTAAAGAAATGCACTGTACTTTTCAATGAAGATAACTTTAAACCAGTCTTAACTTTAAAGAAATACACTCTATACATTGCTAATGTGGTAAATGACTATTCTAGCTGCAAATGTCTGGTTTTTGGTGCAATATCTACATAGGTGTATAGAGGCCCATTTCCAGCAACTATCACTCCAGTGTTCTAATGGTACAATGTGTTTGCTCATTGGCTCAGAAGGCTAATTAATGATTAGAAAACCCTTGTGCAATCATGTTCACACATCTGAAAACAGTTTAGCTCGTTACAGAAGCAACAAAACGGACCTTCCTTTGAGCAGATTGAGTTTCTGGAGCATCACATTTGTGGGGTCAATTAAACGCTCAAAATGGCCAGAAAAAGAGAACTTTCATCTGAAACTCGACAGTCTATTCTTGTTCTTAGAAATGAAGGCTATTCCACAAAATTGTTTGGGTGACCCCAAACTTTTGAACGGTAGTGTATATATATATTTTTTTAATCGTCATTTTTTAATCCATCCTTTCTAGCCAATTCATCAATCCATTTTCTACCGCTTGTTACTCTTGGAGTCTCCTAGCTGCTCAGGCAAATCATATTATTGTCAAAAAATGCATTTTCCCATCGATAACGTGACATCAAGTGCATGCTCTTTCAGTCAATTAGTGTGCGGGGGGGAGGGGGGGAATGGCGAGATCGTTGGGGAAACCTAAAATAGTTTCAGACTGTAGAATTTTGACTTTTTGCAGTTTCTACATCTACAATTTCAATTACCATATATATGCGTATATATATATATATATATATATAAATATATATTAGGGGTGTGGGAAAAAATCGATTCGAATTCGAATCGCGATTCACACGTTGTGCGATTCAGAATCGATTCTCATTTTAAAAAAAAATATATATATATATTTTTTTAAATTTAAAAAATTATTATTATTTTTTATTTTTAATTTTTATTAATCAATCCAACAAAACAATACACAGCAATACCATAACAATGCAATCCAATTCCAAAACCAAACCCGACCCAGCAACACTCAGAACTGCAATAAACAGAGCAATTGAGAGGAGACACAAACACGACACAGAACAAACCAAAAGTAGTGAAACAAAAATGAATATTATCAACAACAGTATCAATATTAGTTACAATTTCAACATAGCAGTGATTAAAAATCCCTCATTGACATTATCATTAGACATTTATAAAAATGTAAAAAAAAGAACAATAGTGTCACAGTGGCTTACACTTGCATCGCATCTCATAAGCTTGACAACACACTGTGTCCAATATTTTCACAAAGATAAAATAAGTCATATTTTTGGTTCATTTAATAGTTAAAGCAAATGTACATTATTGCAATCAGTTGATAAAACATTGTCCTTTACAATTATTAAAGTTTTTTACAAAAATCTACTACTCTGCTTGCATGTCAGCAGACTGGGGTAGATCCTGCTGAAATCCTATGTATTGAATGAATAGAGAATCCTTTTGAATCGGGAAAATATCCTTTTTGAATCGAGAATGGTGTTGAATTGAAAAAAAAAAATCGATTTTGAATTGAATCGTGACCCCAAGAATCGATATTGAATCGAATCGTGGGACACCCAAAGATTCACAGCCCTAATATATATATATATATATATATATATATATATATATATATATATATATATATATATATATATATATATATATATATATATATATATATATATATATATATATATATATATATATATATATATATATATATATATATATATATATATATATATATATATCATGTGCATTCTGGGTGTCTCATTCAGTAAACATTTTTTAAATTTCATTCAATTTAAGTCATATGTCATAACATTTTTAGCATTCATTCAGACATTATTGTGAGGTTTTGTATTAGTGTTCCTAAAAATAGATATACCGACCCCCAGACATATTTTTTTCCTCTAAATTTGGCCCCTCGAGTCAAAATAATTGCCCAGGCCTGCATTATAGGAAGCAGAGCTGAATGAAAAAGAAAAAAAAGAATGTAAGTTTGACCCACACATTGCTTTGTACAAATAGATCAATACATATTATCAAGTCCTTTTTTAAATGCATTTTTGAAAAATGTGTTTACTAATTTATTTTATATCATTAAGTTCTCAATCATAATTCGATTCATAGGGGTCGCATAAAAATGCTGTTCCTCGTGGGGTCATGACAGAAAATAATGGAGAAGATGTCAGGTTCAAACACTGATGACATCTATTAAACAAGACAAGAAACAAGGAATTAAACAGAGACAGAATTACATTTGGCTCAATTTGAGGAGAAACGTCTGGGCTGTACTCTTGTACAGTCTCCAGCACGCTCTGGCGAAAGATTGTACGCCACCTCTTTTATTTGGACTTTCCCTGACTACATGGCAACAGCTGTTTCTATGGGACGTGGGTCGTAAACAGCCATCGCCTTTGTTACAGAACAGTTCAAAGAAAAGGTCGTAAAAGAGTTCACAGAAAAGGTCGTATAACAGTTCAAACAAGCGGTGCCTGGAGGGGAGTCAGGCCCTGCTTCATCTCCGCTTTGTAGTTCTTGGGTCAAGACAATATATTTCTGTTGATTACAATACATGAAAGAAACAGAACACCTTCATGTTGCTTCCCATCCTACACAGTGGAGTTTTACAAGCCTTCTGCTTGGTAGGTTCAAAGACAGCATTTGTCTTCTCGCCGGGAACTCATTGAAACACAAAGTTTTGTGATAACTTAGATACAATTCTTCTAACAGAAGCACTGATCCCCAGCTTGTTTAGAAGCACCAAACATTAAAAAAATGTGCTTTGAAAAAAACCAAAAAAAGGAGGCAGGCTTCGCTACACGTCTTAAAATAAACCCTTCTGTTGTTCCCAGGTCTGATCGGCTCACTGTTTTCCCTACTGCAGTTCTTGTTGTCCCCAATAACCGGGGCTCTGTCGGATCGCTTTGGCAGGCGACCTTTACTGCTGCTTACCACCGTGAGTACTTCACACCTGTAGTACTTTCACTTACCTCAACACTAAACCAACTTGAAACAGGCAATGACTGGAGAGAGGCAGTTATTGCCTTCTTGTGGAGTTCATTTAAAAAAAACTACAACAGGAGGTTACCCACAGCCACAGTAGTTAATATGCTAATGTTTTCTGACTCTGTAACCCTGCCAGTTATTTCCCTTTGTATAGCAAACACTATTAAAGGAGACTCGGTGATGAATTGAATAGATACATAGAATCAATTTATGGCGCAGGTGTCAAACTCAAGTTCTGCGGGCCAGATGTGGCCCACGGCATCATTTTATGTGACTCATTTTTTTCTGGCCAAACGTGTGTTTGTTTGTTTCATTTTGACAGAAAAAAAAAAGTCTTCTAAAGCAGGGATGTTCAACGTTTTCCAGGACAAGATCCCTTAAACTGATTGAGAGAAAGAGAGGGGGGCCTAAAGTGGGTTCCAGGGGCCTTTTGGAGCCAGCAGATAAAATCAAACAAAAAAAACTAAACAATAAAAATGTAAAGAAAAAGAGCAAAATCGACGCAGTTAAATGAGTTTAAGTTAAAATTTTCCTACAAATAATTAATAATAACACGCTTTGTAACCTGCATCATATATATAGATATACACATGCAATATCTATATATATATCGATATATACACACACACATATATTTATATACACACATATATATATATATATATATATATATATATATATATGCAATATATGCAATATATGTGTATATATATATATATATATATATATATATATATATGTGTGTGTGTGTATATATATATATATATATATATATATACACACATATATTGCATATATATATATATATACACACACATATATTGCATATATATATACACACACATATATTGCATATATATATATATATATATATATATATATATATATATATATATATATATATATATATATACACACATATATTGCATATATATATATATATACACACACATATATTGCATATATATATATACACACACACATATATTGCATATATATATATATATATATATATATATATATATATATATATATACACACATATATTGCATATATATACACACACATATATTGCATATATATATATACACATATATTGCATATATATATACACACATATATTGCATATATATATACACACATATATTGCATATATATATATATACACATATATTGCATATATATATATGCACGCATATATATATATATATATATATATATATATATATATATATATATATACATACACACATATATTGCATATATATATATACATGCATATATTGCATATATATATATATACACACATATATTGCATATATTTATATATATACACACACATATATTGCATATATATACACACATATATTGCATATATACATATACACACATATATTGCATATATATATACACACATATATTGCATATATATATATATACACACATATATTGCATATATATATACACACACATATATTGCATATATATATATACACACATATATTGCATATATATATACACACACATATATTGCATATATATATATATATACACACATATATTGCATATATATATATATATATATATATATATATATATATAACACACACATATATTGCATATATATATATACACACATATATTGCATATATATATATACACACATATATTGCATATATATATATATATATATATATATATATTTATTTATATACACACATATGTTGTATATATATGTATACACATATATATTGCATATATATATACACACATATATATTGCATATATATATATTTATATATATATATACTGTATATTTATATACACACATATTTTGCATATATATATATATATACACACACATACAGTATATTGCATACATATAATTATATACACGCATAATGGCACATATATATGTGTGTATATAGATATACAGTACATCTATATGTGGATATATATATATATATGTTATATATATATAATGTTATATATATATATATGATATACATATATGTAGATATACATCTATATGTGTAATATATTTATACATACTCATATATACATATGTATATATGTATGTGTGTGTACATATAGAGAGAGATATAATGTTTGTTTTTAGTATTCTTTGTAAGAAAAAAAAATCCAAAATAGCCCCCCCATGCATTATTTCAGTGTATGGCCCTTAAGTGGAAAAGGTTTGGACACCCCTGTCCTACTTATACAGTATATCCTAAATAAATGTGTTTTTTAAATTATACTGGTTCTAAATATACATTGTTATTGTGCAAAACTAATATTTTAAAATAATACGTATAGCTCCGCCAATCGCTAGCTAGGAGCTAGAGTGCTAATTGCTAGCTATCTTAAATGCTAACAACAATGCATAATATAATTATTTATCCATGTTTTTTTTTAAACCTGCCAGGCACAGGGAGAAGAATGTCAAGGCCACTAAACTACAGCGTGTTGGAGCAATGTTCATTTATCTTTACATTTGTGGAAAAATTGCAGGGGAATATAAAAAAAATATTTAAAAAAAAGTCTTACCGAGTACCTCTGCAAGGCCCCCCGGGGTCAGGAACACCCTGTTTAAGACTTTTATTCTAAACTTTATTATCTGATCAATATATTCAAATATTTGTTGGCTATCAAAAACAAATACTTCAATATCTGCTTGTTACATGAACAGATCATTTCAAATATTAAATATATATTGACTCTTACAATGAAAACCAGTTTGGCACCCCTGATTTAAGGTGTGTGTAGCTTTACAGATACCATTTGTGGGCCACAGGTGTTTCACTTTACACAAATGATGCATAGTTCTGTACAAGTACAGTATATTAATATTTATCCTTGCCAGGTGGGAATGATGACCTCCTATGTGGTCTGGGCTCTGTCGCGGAGCTTCACCATGTTCCTTTTGTTCCGCATCATCGGGGGCGTTTGCAAGGGCAACGTCAGCCTTTGCACCGCCGTCGTGGCCGACATGCCGTGCCCGAAAGCTCGTAACCGTGGGATGGTAGGCTCACACCCGTCGTCATGTTATCCACTGTACAGGTGAGATGTTGTTTTTTTTCACAGGCCATGATCGGTGTGGCTTTCTCGGTGGGTTTCACCGTGGGACCTCTGATGGGCGCCTACTTCGCCATGGCGGACAAGACGACGACGCACGTCTTCTACCAAACTCCTGCACTGATAGCGTTGGCCTTCAGTGCCGTCGATCTCATCTTCATCTGGCTCATGCTGCCCGAAACACTCCCACAGGACGCCAAGGTCAGTTCTGTGTGGAAACAAGTATTTGGACACATCAATTCATGAAGCAATCAGCGGATGGAATTTTCTGTCTTTTAGGCTTCCTACATTTTTAGGGTAAAATCATTTTCTGTTCATGACTTATAAATTTGAGTGTGAAAGAACAAGCGTATCAAACGATTTACCCTCACTTCCTGTATAAGACATTTTCCCAATATTTTGGTCCATATTGTATACCCTTTGAGACACTTGTGATTTAGGGCTATATAAATAAACATTGATTGATTGATTGATATACTACATATAAAACGGATAAGTTTAAAACATTCAGAAAAACTAATAATATTAAATAGAAAAAAATAACAAGATAAAATATACCATTAAAAATAAAAATATAAATAAAATAAAATACAAAATGAAATAAAATTAACATTTTGGTCTATATTGTATACTACTTATAAAATGTATAAACAAAAAAAATGCAGAAAACTATAACAAATGCATTAGCAATAGTGTAAAAAACAAAATGCATTAGCAATAGTGTAAAAGAAAATTACAACAATCTACATTTGAAAAATATACATAAATATATGTGTATAAGATAATATATATAAGATTAAAAAATAAAATTTTTTTTTTTTGGTTCATATTGTGTACAAAATGTATGAACTAAAAAAAATGCAGAAAACTATAACAAATGCAATAGTAATAATATATATATGTATATATATATATATATATATATATATATATATATATATATATATATATATATATATATATATATATATATATACATATATATATATAATTTTTTTCCTAAATATAATGAATATACAAAATAATACAAAAATAAAACAATATCCAATACAAAAACATATAGAAATATACTGTACAGTCAAATAAAATACAATTTTAGTCCATATTGTATACTACATATTAAATGGATTAGTTTAAAAAATGCAGAAACACTATTATGTATATATATATATATATATATATATATATATATATATATATATATATATATATATATATATATATATATATATATATATATATATATATATATGTATATATATAAATATTAAAATAATATAAAATTAAAAATATATTGTTATACACATATAAAATAAAACACAAAATGAGATAAAATAAAACATTTGGTCCATATTGTATATGAGTCTTACAATGTATAAACTAAGAAAAATGCCTATATAAAACTATAACAAATGCATTAGTAGTGATATGAAAAAACAATGGATATAAAAAAATATTAAATAAAAACAATATAAATCCAAAAAATACATAAATATACTATAAGATGAACTAATTACGAAAAGTAAAAGTAAAACATTTTTTGATCTATAATGTACTAAAATGTATGAACTTAAAAGTGCAGAAAACTAACAAATGCAATAGTAATATGAAAATATACAAATAAATACTCTATAATAAAATAAAATACAAAATAACATTTTTGTCCATATTGTGTACTGTATATAAAATGTATAAACTAAAAAATGCAGAAAACTATAACACATGTAAAATGTAAAAAAAACATTAAATATAAAAAACTATAAAATTACAACAATATACATTTTTTTAAAATACATAGATATACATATATAAGATAATATATGTAAGATAAGATAAGTACAAAAATTTAAATTAAAAAAATGTTTTGGTCCATATTGTAAAATATTAAAATAATTAAAAATAAAAAATATATACAGATAAAATAAAACACAAAATGAAATAAAATAAAACATTTGGTCCATATTGTATACTAGTCTTAAAATTCATAAACTAAGAAAAAAATGCAGAAAACTAAAACAAATGCATTAGTAGTAATATGAAAAAACAATGAATATAAAAAAATATAAAATTAAAACAATATCAATTAAAAATATACATAAATATACTACAAGATTAAATAAATACAAAAAGTAAAACATTTTTGATTAATAGTGTACTAAATATATTAACTAAAAAAGTGCAGAAAAAACTACCGTATGCATACAAAAACAACAAAAATACATCAATATACAAAAAAATACACAAATAAATACAATCAATCAATCAATCAATGTTTATTTATATAGCCCTAAATCACAAGTGTCTCAAAGGGCTGTACAAGCCACAACGACATCCTCGGTGTCGAGTGGGTCTGACATAATATTGTGAAAGTCCAACACATCAGCGAAAGTCCAGTCCATGGTGGGGCCAGCGGGAACCATCCCGAGCGGAGACGGGTCAGCAGCGTAGAGATGTCCCCATCCGATGGACAGGCTAGCGGTCCACCCCGGAGCAGAGTAGAAAAGAAAAGAAAAGAAACGGCAGATCAACTGGTCTAAAAAGGGAGTCTATTTAAAGGCTAGAGTATACAAATGAGTTTTAAGATGAGACTTAAATGCTTCTACTGAGGTAGCATCTCTAACTTTTACCGGGAGGGCATTCCATAGTATTGGAGCCCGAATAGAAAATGCTCTATAGCCCGCAGACTTTTTTTGGGCTCTGGGAATTACTAATAAGCCGGAGTTCTTTGAACGCAGATTTCTTGCCGGGACATATGGTACAATACAATCGGCAAGATAGGCAGGAGCTTGACCGTGTAGTATTTTATACGTAAGTAGTAAAACCTTAAAGTCGCATCTTAGGTGCACAGGAAGCCAGTGCAAGTGAGCCAGTATAGGCGTAATATGATCAAACTTTCTTGTTTTTGTCAAAAGTCTAGCAGCCGCATTTTGTACCATCTGTAATCTTTTAATGCTAGACATAGGGAGGCCCGAAAATAATACGTTACAGTAATCGAGACGAGACGTAACGAACGCATGAATAATGATCTCAGCATCGCTTGTGGACAAAATGGAACGAATTTTAGCGATATTACGGAGATGAAAGAAGGCCGTTTTAGTAACACTCTTAATGTGTGACTCAAACGAGAGAGTTGGGTCGAAGATAATACCCAGATTCTTTACCGAGTCGCCTTGTTTAATTGTTTGGTTGTCAAATGTTAAGGTGGTATTATTAAATAGATGTCGGTGTTGAGCAGGACCGATAATCAGCATTTCCGTTTTCTTAGCGTTGAGTTGCAAAAAGTTAGCGGACATCCATTGTTTAATTTCATTAAGACACGCCTCCAGCTGACTACAATCCCGCGTGTTGGTCAGCTTTAGGGGCATGTAGAGTTGGGTGTCATCAGCATAACAGTGAAAGCTAACACCGTATTTGCGTATAATGTCACCTAGCGGCAGCATGTAAATACTAAAGAGTGCAGGGCCAAGAACCGAACCCTGGGGAACTCCGCACGTTACCTTAACATAGGCCGAGGTCACATTGTTATGGGAGACACACTGCATTCTGTCAGTAAGATAAGAGTTAAACCAAGACAAGGCTAAGTCTGACATCCCAATACGCGTTTTGATACGCTCTAATAAAATATTATGATCAACAGTATCGAAAGCGGCGCTAAGATCAAGAAGCAGCAACATAGATGACGCATCAGAATCCATCGTTAGCAATAGATCATTAGTCATTTTTGCGAGGGCTGTCTCCGTAGAGTGATTTGCCCTGAAACCGGATTGAAAAGGTTCACAGAGATTGTTAGACGCTAAGTGTTCATTTAGCTGCTGTGCGACAATTTTTCGTGTTTGTCCATATTGTGTACTATATATAAAATGTATAAACAAAACAAAAACAGAAAACTATAACAAATGCATTAGTATGATTACAAAAATACAATATATCAAGAATGTCATGACCTCAAAAAGCAGAAGACAGCAGGCAGCTTGCGGGTTCAGAAGTGTTTAATGTCCAAGAATCCAAAGAAGACCAGGAGACACCCAGAAACTAAACAAAGAACGACCTGAAGAAACAGGTGGTAACACGATGACTGTAAAAAAATACTATCAAAACAATATCAAATACAAATATATATGACTATACTGGTACTCTAAATATACTCTTATATAGGATAAAATACAAAATAAAATGTAAAACACCATATAGTATAATAATATGAATTATAAAAATTAATATATACAATACATTTAATACTATAACATTAATAACAATAGGAATAAAAGTATAAACTAAACTCATGTGCAAACCATTTTTGCTCTGCTCCATCTTAGAGTTCGTCTTCTGGTTTCGGGGACTTCCGTGACCTCCTGAACCCGTTGGCCCTGTTCAGTTTTTCAGCCGTCACCCGAAGCAAAGATCCACCCCCGGAAGAACGTGCGCACTCCGAGTTCCACGTTGCACGCCGCTCGCAGACAAATAACACAATGTGATGTTTCCGCAGGAATGCAGAGACTCAAAGTGCTGGGTCGCGTTTACTTCTGCTACCTCTTCCTGTTCTCCGGTCTGGAGTTCACGCTGAGTTTCCTCACACACCAGCGCTTCCACTTCACCAGGTGTGAGGGCGGAGCTCCCGGTTGTTGCTCAACGACTCAGGATAAAACACACCTGTCTTGTACTTGACCAGCATGCAGCAGGGGAAGATGTTCTTCTTCATTGGCGTGGTCATGGCTTCCATCCAGGGAGGATACGCCCGCAGAATCAAACCTGGACACCATATCAAAGCGGTTGGGATGGTGAGAGGAGCGTTAAGCCTCACTGCACTTTTTTTTTTTCTACTTTAACATCGTCCGCGCTCAAATTTCTCAGTCGTTTTTCTTTCTTTCTGTTCAGGCAATCGCCACGTTGATCCCAGCCTTTATTCTAATTGGACTCTCGTGGAACCTCACCATGCTTTCCGTGGGCTTGGCGCTCTATTCTTTTGGTGAGTCCGTCGGTGGAAAGGGATTCAGTCTGTTGCAGGGTGAAGCTGAAACCTTCATAGAGGCAAATTTAAAGTGGTTTTCCTGAATGTATATAGTTTAACAGTAGTGATGGGTTGATGAGGCGTCATGAAGCGTTTCGACACATTGCAAAACTGTATTGATACTGTGTCGATACTGTGTCGCTAAATACTGACATCTGCTGGACATTAAAAATCCCTACAGGCAACCTATGGGCCGACTCAACTGACACTGATTTTATGACCTAGTACAGGGGTCACCAACGCGGTGCCCGCGGGCACCAGGTAGCCCGTAAGGACCAGATGAGTAGCCCGCTGGCCTGTTCTAAAAATAGCTCAAATAGCAGCACTTACCAGTGAGCTGCCTCTATTTTTTTAAATTGTATTTATTTACTAGCAAGCTGGTCTCGCTTTG
This sequence comes from Entelurus aequoreus, assembly GCF_033978785.1. NCBI lineage: Eukaryota > Metazoa > Chordata > Actinopteri > Syngnathiformes > Syngnathidae > Entelurus > Entelurus aequoreus. The sequence continues at coordinate 16,683,043 of NC_084747.1, read as the reverse complement.
CCCGACATTTTTAATTCTAAAAGAGACAAAACTCAAATAGAATTTGAAAATCCAAGAAAATATTTTAAAGACTTGGTCTTCACTTGTTTAAATAAATTCATTAATTTTTTTACTTTGCTTCTTATAACTTTCAGAAAGACAATTTTAGAGAAAAAATACAACCTTAAAAATGATTTTAGGATTTTTAAACACCTTTTAAATTCCTTCCTCTTCTTTCCTGACAATTTAAATCAATGTTCAAGTAAATTTTTTTTATTTTATTGTAAAGAATAATAAATACATTTTAATTTAATTCTTCATTTTAGCTTCTGTTTTTTCGACGAAGAATATTTGTGAAATATTTCTTCAAACTTATTATGATTAAAATTTTAAAAAAATATTCTGGCAAATCTAGAAAATCTGTAGAATCAAGTTTAAATCTTATTTCAAAGTCTTTTGAATTTCTTTAAAAAAATTTGTTCTGGAAAATCTAGAAGAAATAATGATTTGTCTTTGTTAGAAATATAACTTGGTCCAATTTGTTATATATTCTAACAAAGTGTAGATTGGATTTTAACCTATTTAAAACATGTCATCAAAATTCTAAAATTAATCTTAATCAGGAAAAATGACTAATGATGTTCCATAAATTCTTTTTTAAATTTTTTCAAAAAGATTCGAATTAGCTAGTTTTTCTCTTCTTTTTTTCGGTTGAATTTTGAGTTTTAAAGAGTCGAAATTGAAGATAAACTATGTTTCAAAATTTAATTGTCATTTTTTTCGTGTTTTCTCCTCTTTTAAACCGTTCAATTAAGTGTAAATATCATTAATTATTAATAATAACATAGAGTTAAAGGTAAATTGAGCAAATTGGCTATTTTTGGCAATTTATTTAAGTGTGTATCAAACTGGTAGCCCTTCGCATTAATCAGTACCCAAGAAGTAGCTCTTGGTTTCAAAAAGGTTGGTGACCCCTGACCTAGTATATACAATAATATAAACCAAGTCATTGTATTTCATTTAGGATTATTTCATTTCTTCATTTAAATAAAAATATATTTTTATCTTTTTTAGATACAGTCAATAAATAATGTGAACATGTATCGTGACTAGGATGGTAGAAGGTGGGGATTGAACCCCAGTAACCAGCATCCCTTCAGTTGCTGGCACGGCCACTCTACCAACTTCGCCACGCCGTCATTCCTGTAACTTTCACTAGTAACAGCATTCCATGATTAATATCAATAAATTAACATTAATAATAAATGACAGAAAAATAAGCACACATATGACTGTCGGAGTCATAGTGTAACTTTGTGTGGTGTTTGAGTTGTCTGACTTTTTGTGTGGCCATAAACGCACCTGTGGCTTAGTGGTATGCGTGTTGTTGACGAACACCGTTAGGGCGGCTTGTTGTCACTGTCACTCAAAGTTGCATTTCAAAATTACACAGAATAAATGTGTTTATTTTGTTTAGAATTCAGATGGGTTTGATTTGGTGCGCGGCATATATTTGCTGTGCGCAGAGGACGCTTGAGCAGTGTGCAATGGCGCAGGCGCGCACCTTAGAGGGAACGTTGCTCACAGGGCACAGAGGAGGCGTCAGTGCGATACAGTTCGCGTATCGGTCACGTGACCAAAGCAGCTCATGACCGGTCACGTGACTTTCTAAAAGCGGTCCATGCACCGACACAGGGTATCGCTCTATGAGCTCGACGCATGCGCCGATGCATCGGTGTTGCCGGACCCATCACTATTTAACAGTGCTTTTAGCAAGCCTTACTGGGAACACGCTCTGTGGCTTTAATGCTAATGAGCTCTGTTTGTCCACGAGTCGCCACTTTCTACATATACACCGTAACTCTGCACTTGTCCGACGTAATAGATGAACTTAACAATGTGGAGTGGTACAGTAGGACACGTTAGCAACACTAGCGTCGCTATTAGAGATGTCCGATAATGGCTTTTTTGCCGATATCCGATATTCCGATATTGTCCAACTCTTAATTACCGATTCTGATATCAACCGATATCGATATATACAGTCGTGGAATTAACACATTATTATGCCTAATTTTGTTGTGATGCCCCGCTGGATGCATTAAACAATGTAACAAGGTTTTCCAAAATAAATCAACTCAAGTTATAGGAAAAAAATGCCAACATGGCACTGCCATATTTATTATTGAAGTCACAAAGTGCGTCATTTTTTTTAACATGCCTCAAAACAGCAGCTTGGAATTTGGGACATGCTCTCCCTGAGAGAGCATGAGGAGGTTGAGGTGGGCGGGGCTTGGTAGGGGGTAGCGGGGCGTGTATATTGTAGCATCCCGGAAGAGTTAGTGCTGCAAGGGGTTCTGGGTATTTGTTCTGTTGTGTTTATGTTGTGTTACGGTGCGGATGTTCTCCCGAAATGTGTTTGTCATTGTTGTTTGGTGTGGGTTCACAGTGTGGCGCATATTTGTAACAGTGTTAAAGTTGTTTATACGGTCACCCTCAGTGTGACCTGTATGGCTGTTGACCAAGTATGCCTTGCATTCACTCGTGTGTGTGAAAAGCCGTAGATATTATGTGATTGGGCCGGCATGTAAAGGCAGTGCCTTTAAGGTTTATTGGCGCTCTGTACTTCTCCCTACGTCCGTGTACGCAGCGGCGTTTTAAAAAGTCGTAAATTTTACTTTTTGAAACCGTTACCGATAATTTCCGATATTACATTTTAAACCATTTATCGGCGACATCTCCAGTCGCTATATAGCTACATGCTAACATCACACTCACATTTTAACAACAATGTCATCATGCTAGGTTAGCGGTGAACAAAACGGTCAATGTTTGCTGACTGGCAGATATTTTGCAAAGCTTCAAGCCTGCTCAGTGGCCTAGTGGTTAGACTGTCCGCCCTGAGATGGGTAGGTTGTGAGTTCAAACCCCGGCCGAGTCATACCAAAGACTATAAAAATGGGACCCGTTACCTCCCTGCTTGGCACTCAGCATCAAGGGTTGGAATTGGGGGTTAAATCACCAAAAATTATTCCCGGGCGCGGCCACCGCTGCTGCTCACTGCTCCCCTCACCTCCCAGGGGGTGAACAAGGGGATGGGTCAAATGCAGAGGACAAATTTCACCACAACTAGTGTGTGTGTGACAATCATTGGTACTTGAACTTGAACTTTAACTTCAAGCTTTATTTGAACATGTGTAGCGAAGCCTATCTTTTATTTATTTATTTGTCTTTTTTATACAAAGCTATCCCTCCGTCAAAGGATGACCCTCTCTTCCTGTATACGACATGTTCCCAATATTTTGGTCCATATTGTATACTACATATAAAATGGATAAGTTTAAAAAATTCAGAAAAAATAATAAAAAAGGTAACACTTTAGTATGGGGAACATATTCTAAGTAACAAAGACTTAATTTAGAGTTACTTGGACACTAGGGGAACATATAAGGGTTAGGGTTTTGGTTAAAGTTAAAGGCCTACTGAAACCCACTACTACCGACCACGCAGTCTGATAGTTTATATATCAATGATGAAATCTTAACATTATAACACATGCCAATACGGCCAGGTTAACTTATAAAGTGACATTTTAAATTTGCCGCTAAACTTCCGGTTCGAAACGCCTCTGAGGATGACGTATGCGCGTGACGTAGACCGGGGAACACGGGTATGCCTTCCACATTGAAGCCAATACGAAAAAGCTCTGTTTTCATTTCATAATTCCACAGTATTCTGGACATCTGTGTTCGTGAATCTGTTTCAATCATGTTCATTGCATTATGGAGAAGGAAGCTGAACAAGCAAAGAAGAAAGTTGTCGGTGCGAAATGGACGTATTTTTCGAACGTAGTCAGCCACAACAGTACACAGCCGGCGCTTCTTTGTTTACATTCCCGAAAGATGCAGTCAAGATGGAAGAACTCGGATAACAGAGACTCTAACCAGGAGGACTTTTGACTTCGATACACAGACGCCTGTAGAGAACTGGGACAACACAGACTCTTACCAGGATTACTTTGATTTGGATGACAAAGACGCAGACGTGCTACTGTGAGTATGCAGCTTTGGCTTCTAAACATTTGATCGCTTGACCGTATGTGCGCAACTTTTTTTTGCGTATGTACGTAACTTTTTTAAAATATATAAGCTTTATGAACCTTGGGTTAGGTGAACGGTCTTTTGGGCTGAGTGATTGTGTGTGTTGATCAGGTGTTTGAATTGTATTGGCGTGTTCTATGGAGCTAGGAGCTAGCATAGGAGCTAGGAGCTAGCATAACACGTACCGTACCGTACGTGCGCGTCACGTACGTAACTTTTTTAAAATATATAAGCTTTATGAACCTTGGGTTAGGTGAACGGTCTTTTGGGCTGAGTGATTGTGTGTGTTGATCAGGTGTTTGAATTGTATTGGCGTGTTCTATGGAGCTAGGAGCTAGCAGAGGAGCTAGGAGCTAGCATAACAAACACGCAGGTGTTTTTATGCAGGATTAATTTGTGGCATGTTAAATATAAGCCTGGTTGTGTTGTGGCTAATAGAGTATATATATGTCTTGTGTTTATTTACTGTTGTAGTCATTCCCAGCTGAATATCAGGTCACCCCCGGCTCTCACAGCATCTTCCCTATCTGAATAGCTTCAACTCCCCACTAGTCCTTCACTTGCACTTTACTCATCCACAAATCTTTCATCCTCGCTCAAATTAATGGGGAAATTGTCGCTTTCTCGGTCCGAATCTCTCTCACTTCATGCGGCCATCATTGTAAACAATAGGGAACTTTGCGTATATGTTCAACTGACTACGTCACGCTACTTCCGGTAGGGGCAAGCCTTTTTTTTATCAGATACCAAAAGTTGCAATCTTTATCGTCGTTGTTCTATACTAAATCCTTTCAGCAAAAATATGGCAATATCGCGAAATGATCAAGTATGACACATAGAATAGATCTGCTATCCCCGTTTAAATTAAAAAAAATCATTTCAGTAGGCCTTTAAAGTACCAATGATTGTCACACACACACTAGGTGTGGTGAAACTATCCTCTGCATTTGACCCATCACCCTTGATCACCCCCTGGGAGGTGAGAAGAGCAGTGAGCAGCAGCGGTGGCCGCGCCCGGGAATCATTTTTGGTGATTCAACCCCCAATTCCAACCCTTGATGCTGAGTGCCAAGCAGGGAGGTAATGGGTCCCATTTTTATAGTCTTTGGTATGACTCGGCCGGGGTTTGAACTCACAACCTACCCATCTCAGGGCGGACACTCTAACCTAGGGTTTCTTATAAGCAATAATTCTGAGGTTATTGAGGGAAGACTCTTAGTTAATGGCTTGCTGGTTGTATAATAAGGCCATGCAGAATAAGGCATTAATAAGTACTTAATAATGACTAATTAGGAGCCAATATGTTACTAATTTGCATGTTAATAAACAAGTAGTTAATGGTGAATATGTTCCCCATACTAAAGTGTTACCGAAAAAAATAACAGGATAAAATATAAAGTTAAAAATATATGACTATACTTAGAGATGTCCGATAATATCGGCCGATAAATGCTTTAAAATGTAATGTCGGAAATTATCGGTATCGGTTTCAAAAAGTACAATTTATGACTTTTTAAAACGCCGCTGTACGGAGTGGTACACGGACGTAGGGAGAAGTACACAGCGCCAATAAACCTTAAATCACATAATATCTGCGGCTTTTCACACACACAAGTGAATGCAAGGCATACTTGGTCAACAGCCATACAGGTCACACTGAGGGTGCCGTATAAACAACTTTAACACTGTTACAAATATGCGCCACACTGTGAACCCACACCAAACAAGAATGACAAACACATTTCGGGAGAACATCCGCACCGTAACACAACATAACAAATACCCAGAACCCCTTGCAGCACTAACTCTTCCAGGACGCTACAATATACACCCCCCACGCAAACCCCTAACCCCCGCCCACCTCAACCTCCTCATGCTCTCTCAGGGAGAGCATGTCCCAAATTCCAAGCTGCTGTTTTGAGGCGTGTTAAAAAAAATAACGCACTTTGTGACTTCAATAATAAATATGGCAGTGCCATGTTGGCACTTTTTTTCCATAACTTGAGTTGATTTATTTTGGAAAACCTTGTTACATTGTTTAATGCATCCAGCGGGGCATCACAACAAAATTAGGCATAATAATGTGTTCATTCCACGACTGTATATATCGGTATCGGTTGATATCGGAATCGGTAATTAAGAGTTGGACAATATCGGAATATCGGCAAAAAAGCCATTATCGGACATCTCTAATTATAATCTTAGATCAAATAAAATACAAAATTAAATAGAATTAACATTCTGGTCTATATTGTAACTACTGTGTATTTCTCCTCCCCTCACAGCGGCCGCAGTCGTCGTCCCGTGCCTCTCCACGCTCGTCTCCGAACACGGTGAGACCCTTTTTTCTTTTTTTTTCTTCTTCCTGACTCAGTGTCACGATGAGCGACGGTCTACCGGGAATCTTTGCTGCAGGCTCATCCAGTCAGAAAGGCACGGTGATGGGGATCTTGCGGAGTCTGGGCGCCCTGGCCAGAGTTCTGGGACCGGTGGTGTCGTCCTCTGGTAACTATGGCAACGGGGAAATGAAGTGTATCTCCACTGTTACGTATCTGATTAAAAAAAACATATTTTCTAGTTTACTGGCTGGCCGGAGCACAGGTCTGCTTCCTCCTCACGTCCGCCGGCTTCGTTATACCTCTCCTCCTACTGGGCAGCGCCAGAAGACTGAAGGCGGAATGAACGTGCGAATGCTCTCGGGCTTTTATTTTGGTGTTTATGTTTACATTTGCCGGTTGAGCAAGAGCTCCGTCATCACGACTCAGTGCAAAAAGGCGCCAACACTAAGAGTGTGGGAAACAAGTCTTCACTTTTTATACTGTGCTAGTTTGCCAATCACTTTTAAGAACAAGCATTCCATTTTAGGTGCCTTTTAAAGAATGTATTCTTCTATTTTCTTATCAATAAAATACAGAAACTCATGAGAGAATATTTGCTTTATACACTACAAGCTTAAAGGTTAAAATATTGAGGTCAAGTGCTTTTACATTTTTTTTTTATATCTTAACTACATTTTTAATGCAACTTTTATTTCTGTCTATCTGTTTTGGCCCTGTGATGAGGTGGCGACTTGTCCAGGGTGTACCCCGCCTTCCGCCCGAATGCAGCTGAGATAGGCTCCAGCAACCCCCGCGACCCCGAACGGGACAAGCGGTAGAAAATGGATGGATGGATGGATACTTTGTGTTTTATTTTGAAGACAGTTGTCATGGTAAGTTCAGGTACCTAACATTCAGTTTCAGTGTCAAAAGGATGACAATACATATCTTAATACAGGGGTTTCTCAACCTTTTTGACCTTGGGCCCAACTTTTCCACTACAGAGGGGCCCGGGGCCCACTCAATTAATATTAATTCTGAATTAGTAATCTTACTCTTAATTTTCATCCTCTTCAATAATTATATTAACTTAAAGTTTAACAGACTATTGCATACTTGCCCACCTTGAGACCTCCAATATCGGGAGGTGGGGGGTTAGGGGGAGGGGGGTGGTTATTTACAGCTAGAATTCACCAACTCGAGTATTTCATATATATTTCATATATATATATATATATATATATATATATATATATATATATATATATATATATATATATATATATATATATGAAATACTTGACTTTCAGCGAATTCTAGCTATATATATATATATATATATATATATATATATTTATTTTATTTACATATAAATAAAAGAAATACTTGAATTTCAGTGTTCCGGTGGCTATCCATTAGATGGCAGTATTGTCCTGTTTAACTTCTCCGTTCATGATGAGTATATCATTTCGGCCACCGTGTTCAATGGAGAAGTCTGTTCTATATATTTACAGGCAACATACACCTTCCCCTTCGAACTGTCCTGGATGAACTGAAATTCTTGTTTCCATTCGTTTTGGAACTTGCAAGCGTATTTCTTCATCTTGCTCGTCGACGGCGTCGCCATGTCTCTAATTTCCTCGTTCTTCTGCTTCGTCTCCTTGTTGTGTGCGCAGTTGTGCACTCTACTCTCTAAAAGCCCTAGATGTTATGACGTCATTGGGCAGGCAAGCTGTTTATATTGTGGGAAAGCGGACGTGAGAACAGGCTGTCCCCACTCAGTCTCAGGTCCGCATTGAGCTGGAGGGGGCGTGGCCTCCAGCTCCGGCTGAATACCGGGAGTTTGTCGGGAGAAAATCTCTGCCGGGAGGTTGTCGGGAGAGGCGCTGAATACCGGGATTCTCCCGCTAAAAACGGGAGGGTTGGCAAGTATGGACTACTGTGTCAAATGATACGAAAGCATGTATAGCTCGGTTGGTAGAGTGGCCGTGCCAGCAACTTGAAGGTTCCAGGTTCGATCCCCGCTTCTGCCATCCTAGTCACTGCCATTGTGTCCTTGGGCAAGACACTTTACCCACCTGCTCCCAGTGCCACCCACACTGGTTTAAAAATGTAGCTTAAATATTGGTTTTCACTATGTAAAGCGCTTTGAGTCACTAGAGAAAAACGCTATATAAATATAATTCACTTCACATGTGTTAATCACAAAGATTATATTCAAGGCTTAGGTCAGGCTGATTACAAAAATAAATATTAATCAAATTTACTGCAAACAAAGGGACTGATAAAAAATGTGTTTTACATACAATTACACAGTGCTAAAATAAAATCTAACTAATATTAAATAATAATATATATGTTTCAGTACAGTTTATGTGCAAATGAAAATACTGCTTCACTGCTTTAGTCATATTTTTTGCGCTCAAGAAACTTCTCCATGACTTTAGCTCCAGACTTCTTCTGTTTATTTGATATTGTCATTAGTGCCACAAGTGGTGGGAATGTGTATTACAACTGAGTACTGCTGCAAACATATTTTTTAGGGTGCGCTCGTGGTCCAAAATGGCCCCCGGCCCTAGAGTTAAGAAACACTGTCTTAATAATTAATTCCTACTTATATTATAGTAGTATTATTTGACACAAGTTTACCCATGACCCTAATACGGACTGGCAGTTTTTTTTTGATTGAGTTGAGTTGAGTTTGAGTTTATTTGGAACATGCAAGCATACAACATGATACATCACAATTTCCAGTTTCTCTTTTCAACATGTTCGAAAAGGAGTAGGAAGAAGCAGAGCTTATTTAATCCTACCCCTTTTCTTTTACATAACAGTTGCTAAAACTTGTGTTCACTTCCCGCTCTCAATTTATTCACAATATACTCCATAAGTAATCACAATAAAAATAAATAAATAAATAATCATTGGTGAAGTAAGTTATATTTCATATGATGAGATAAGTGAGATTATTTTGAGAATGAAAAAATGGATGGATGAAATAATTTCAGAATGTTTATCATGTTTATCTTCTTCTTTGTACTTTGTAAACACTTTAAGTTTGAAGGGTTTCTTGAAGTGGATCATATTAGTACATTGTTTGATTGCTTTGCTTAATCCATTCCATCATTTAATTCCACATACTGATATACTGAAGGTTTTAAGTGTTGTACGTGCATACAAATGTTTTAAATTACATTTTTCTCTAAGATTATATTTCTCCTCTTTTGTTGAGAAGAATTGTTGTATATTCTTGGGTAGCAGGTTATAGTTTGCTTTGTGTATAATTTTAGCTGTTTGCAAATTCACTATGTCGTGGAATTTCAGTATTTTTGATTCAATAAATAAAGGGTTTGTATGTTCTCTATATCCAACATTATATATTATTCTAACTGATCTTTTTTGTAACACCGTTCATGAATAAGGTGTACTTTTGTAGTTATTTCCCCATATTTCTGCACAATAACTCAGATATGGTAACACTAGCAAGCAGTGATTTTTGGTCTAGAACATGTTTTGCTTTATTCATTATTGACGTGTTTCTTGCTACTTTATGTTGTATATTTTTTACGTGAGATTTCCAGTTCAATTTATCACCAATCATTATACCTAGAAATTTGGTTTCATCTACTCTTTCAAATTTCTATTCCGTCTATTTGTATTTGTGTTTGACTTTCTCTTCTACTGTTACCAAATAGCATTATTTTAGTTTTACTGAGATTCAACGATAGTCTGTTTTTGTCCAACCATCTTTTTAATTTGTTCATTTCTTCTGTTATTTTTTGTATTATCTTCTGTGTGTTCTCTCCTGAACAAAGCGCTGTTGTATCATCCGCAAATAATACTAACTTTAAAACTTTTGTAACTTTACAAATGTCATTTATATAGAGATTGAATAATTTAGGTCCTAATATTGATCCCTGAGGTACACCACAGGATATATTTAGCGTTGTAGACGTGTGTTCGGCTAGCTTCACGTATTGTTTCCTGTTTATTAGATAACTTCTTATCCAGTTTAAGACTAACCCTCTGATGCCGTATCGTTCTAGTTTTTTAAAATTAAAATATTGTAATTAATTGTGTCAAATGCTTTAGTTAGATCCATAAAAACCGCTGCCACACATTTTTTACTGTCTATTGCATTGGTAATTTCTTCTGTAATTTCAATTAAAGCCATTGAAGTTGAAACATTAGCTCTGTATCCATACTGGTTCTCTTCGAGTATTTTATTTTTGTTTGTGAAACTCTAATCTGTTATTGAACAGTTTTTTAATGGTTTTAGAAAATTGTGGAAGTAAGGAAACAGGTCTATAATTTGTAATTTGGTGTTTGTCTCCAGTCCTATAAATTGGTGCAACTTTAGCTATTTTCATTTTGTTTGGAAATGTACCTGTTTGAAATGATAGGTTACTAATATACATTAATGGTCCTGAGATCTCTTCAATAACCTTTTTTATCGTTTCCATATCAATTCCGTTACAATCAGTTGAAGTCTTAGATTTCAATGTTTTCACAATTGTAACTATTTCCTCCTGTGTCACATTACTGAGGAACATGGAGTTGGGATTTCGCTCTATGGTATCATTATAGTCCTCAATTGAAACTGGGTCTGGAATCCTTTCTTCCAATTTTGGTCCAATATTTACAAAGTAATTATTATTGATGGATTTTAATTATTATTAATGCAGTACTATGACATGTGGTTTTTTTTCTTTCTTTTTTTTTTTTTTTTAAATTAATCACTCCAACAAAATAATACATAATAATACCATAATAATACAATAACCAAGGTAATCAAAAAGGTCAACCAACGAACGAGATTTCTCTACAGAATCTCCTCTCTGGTCAATAATAGCACCTTGAAAATTCTCTCTCTCTCATTCAACCCTTTTTCGATTACGCATGCACCTCCTGGTACCCCAACACCTCCAAAACCCTCAAATCTAGACTCCAAACATCCCAGAACAAGCTAGTCAGATTACTTCTAGACCTCCACCCCAGATCACACCTCACTCCAACCCACTTCTCCAAAGTAGGCTGGCTCAGGGTGGAGGACAGAGTAAAACAACTTGCACTAAGCCTAGTCTATAAAATCTGCTACACCTCCCTGATACCGAAGTACATGTCAAACTACTTCCTTAACGTAAATGACCGCAATAACCACAACACCAGGGGGAGCTCCACTAACCACGTTAAACCCAGATTCCGATCTAACAAAGGTCTTAACTCATTCTCCTTCTATGCCACATCAATACGGAATGCACTCCCAACAGGTGTAAAAGAAAGGGCATCTCTATCCTCCTTCAAAACCGCACTAAAACAACACCTCCAGTCAACCTATGTTTTTTGTTTTTTTTTGTCAGAAAGAAATACAATCATGTGTGCTTACGGAGTGTATCCCTGCAGACTGTATTGATCTATATTGATATATAATGTATATATTGTGTTTTTTATGTTGATTTAATTAAAAAAAATAAAAATAAAAAATAAATTATTTTTATTTTTTTTAAATTGTATTTCTTGCGGCCCGGTGGTTGGGGACCACTGCTTTGGAGCATTCGCACAATAATTAATTTTAATAAATAGCCCGCTCCAATTGAATCGGAAAAGTTGCAGTTCCTAGCGCCGCCACTGGATGTCGCTGTCGGCCTGATAACACATCAACACATAGTCTCCACACCAGGCTGCTAGTTCCTCTTACATGGCAGCTGTCAGCGTTGTCTTCATAGTTCCGAGCAAATTCAACAAGTGGGAGAATGACAGCCCACGGAGCTTCGCGTGATTGTACGGAGACGTGACGGCGCAAAGGGAGGCTTCAAGATGGAGAAGGTAGTGGAGGAGAAGATTGTTACGACGGTTAGCACGCTAGCTAGCAGCTAGCTAGCTAGCTGTGACGGCACACGGTGGACGTTTCGAACTTCGAAAAGCTGAGCTATTAACCGTGAAAAACGATCGTAAAACTGTTAGATACGACTGAGAAACACCCGTCGTAGGGATGTAGACTTATTGGTAAAGTTTGTACAAGTAATAGTAGTGTCGACCAACAGTTGTTGAGTCAACTTGTTTTGAATGACGCCTGTGCTGAAACGTGACTGATTGCCTAATAAATGCACTGTCATAACTATAATACATGCCTAAAGTGGCGATTAGATTCAATTAGATTGGTTTATTTTAAAGGGGACAATGCAATTTTATAAGACACATGACTACACATGGTTAAAAAAGCCATAATTAACCAGAAGGCTAGTTTTTATCTGTAGTCCTGGCCATCATGTCAAAAACTTAGACTTCCTTCTATTGTCTTTCACATTTGAACTTTACAGGGTTGGAGTCCGCCAAGGCTGCCCTTTGTCACCGATTCTGTTCATAACTTTTATGGACAGAATTTCTAGGCGCAGTCAGGGCGTTAAAGGGTATCCGGTTTGGTGGCTGCAGGATTAGATCTCTGCTTTTTGCAGATGATGTGGTCCTGATGGCTTCATCTGGCCAGTATCTTCAGCTCTCACTGGATCGGTTCGCAGCCGAGTGTGAAGCGACTGGGATGGGAATCAGCACCTCCAAGTCTGAGTCCATGGTTCTCGCCCAGAAAAGGGTGGAGTGCAATCTCCAGGTTGGGGGGGGGGGGGGGGGGGGGGATCTTGCCCCAAGTGGAGGAGTTCAAGTACCTCGGAGTCTTGTTCACGAGTGAGGGAAGAGTGGATCGTGAGATCGGCAGGCGGATCGGTGCGGCGTCTTCAGTAATGCGGACGCTGTATTGATCCGTTGTGGTAAAAAAGGAGCTGAGCCGGAAGGCAAAGCTCTTAATTTACCGGTCGATCTACGTTCCCATCCTCACCTATGGTCATGAGCTTTGGGTTATGACCGAAAGGGCAAGATCACGGGTACAAGCGGCCCAAATGAGTTTCCTCCGCCGGGTGGCGGGGCTCTCCCTTAGAGATAGGGTGAGAACCTCTGTCATCCGGGGGGAGCTCAAAGTAAAGCCGCTGCTCCTCCACATGGAGAGGAGCCAGATGAAGATGCCACCCGAACGCCTCCCTAGGGAGGTGTTTCGGGCACGTCCGACCGGTAGGAGGCCACGGGGAAGACCCAGGACACGTTGGGAAGACTATCTCTCCCGGCTGGCCTGGGAACGCCTCGGGATCCCCCGGGAGGAGCTGGACGAAGTGGCTGGGGAGAGGGAAGTCTGGGCTTCCCTGCTTAGGCTGCTGCCTCGCGACCCGACCTCGGATAAGCGGAAGAAGATGGATGGATGGATGGACAGTACAGATAAGAATGAAATTTCGTTGCATTTGCTCGTTGTAGTGCAGGATAAAAGAGCAATAAGGTTCAGATATAAATAAATAGATTACTGTACAGATAAATATATTGCACTTTTGCATATGCATCCACGTTTATGGATGTATGTTATATTGTCTTTATATTCCAGCGAATTAATCCGTTTTTTGGGGGGGGATTGAGGGGATTATTTTGATGCGTTCAAGAGTTTTATGGCCTGAGGCAGGCCATAAAACTGAGGCCAAATTTAGAGAAAAATATGTGTCTGGGGGCCGGTATATCTATTTTTAGGAACACTAATACAAAACCTCACAATAATGTCTGACTGAATGCTAAAAAAAAAAAAGCTTTAGAACTTTGTTGTAAAAATCTTCCGCGTTTTTCCCTGACACCCGCATTTCAGGCTGGCCGCTCTGGAAACACTGTGGAAACGCTCCCCACCCACACTGCTTGGTGCCTGGTCTGAGCTGCTGTGACTTAGATTACCATAGTAACTGATTAGATTACCATAGTAACTAGTACATCATGCAAAAGCGCAGATTCCAACCATTGAAATAATTTGTATTAGCTGAGATAGGCTCCAGCGCCCCCGCGACCCCAAAGGGAATAAGCGGTAGAAAATGGATGGATGGATGGATAGTTCAAGACTTTACGGTCATTTGAAAACATTACTGCACATCATAATGGCAGCTACAGTTTCCATCTTAAAGATCTAAAAAATTATTTGGGGATGTCAGGGGGGCCATATTGAAAAGCTTAACAGGCCACATGCAGCCCCCGGGCCTTATTTTGCCCAGGTTTGGCCTGAGGGAAGAAGCTGTTACAGAACCTGGAGGTTCTGCTACGGAGGCTGCGGAACCTCTTTTTCTAAGAGTCCAGCAGTGAAAACAGTCCTGGGTGGGGGTGGGAGGAGTCTCTACAGATTTTCTGAGCCCTGGTCAGGCAGCGGCTTTTTGCGATTTCCCGGATATGAGGAAGAGGAGTCCTGATGGTCTTTTCCGCCGTCCTCACCACTCTCTGCAGAGACTTCCAGTCTGAGGCACTGCCAGCTCCAGTCCAGACAGAGATGCTGTTGGTCAGCAGGCTCTCTATAGTGCCTCTGTAGAATGTGCTGAGAACGGGGGGAGGGAGCTGTGCTCTTTTCATCCGACGCAAAAAGTGCATGCGCTGCTGAGCTCTTTTTACAAGAGCTCCGGTGTGTAGTGACCAGGTCATATTGTCAGTTATCTGCACCCCCAGGAACTTGGTGCTGCTTACTATCTCCACTGCTGGGCCGTTGACGAAGAGTGGAGTGTGGCTGGACTGGTGCTTCCTGAAGTCGACCATGCTCTCCTTGGTCTTGTCGACGTTCAGGGCCAGGTTGTTGGTTCTGCACTAGTCCACCAGATGTTTCACCTCCTCCCTGTGGTCCCTGTCGTTGTTGTCACGGATGAGGCCCACTACTGTTGTGTCGTCCGCATACTTCACAATGTGGTTAGTAGTGGACCTGGCGCAGCAGTCATGGGTCATCAATGTGAACAGCAGTGGACTCAGGACGCAGCCCTGGGGGAAGCCGGTGCTCAGGGAGATGACACTGGAGGGTGTAAGGAAGTCAAGCAGCCAGTTGTAAAGGCAGTAAAATTTCAATTTAAAAGAATAAGAAAAGAAAGAGAGAGGAAAAGAAAAAAATCACACAATACATATACTGTCAGGCTCAAACACTGATGACATCTATTAAACAAGACAAGAAGCAAAGAATCAAACAGAGACAGAATTAAATTTGGCTCAAATTCGAGGAGAAACGTCTGGTCTGTACTCTTGAACAGTCTCCAGCACGCTCTGGCGAAAGATTGTACGCCTCCTCAGTGTTCCCATAAACTGCCAAGATACCTGTGGCGGTGGGGGCGTGGCTATGGGCGTGGTCACCATGACATAATTGAGTAATTTGCATAATTTACTACAATGATATGATTTTCTCTAAAAAGGCTCAAAAAATGTATACTTACTAATTAATAATAACAGTTTTGTTTTAAACGTCCATCCATCCATCCATCCATCCATTTTACAATATAATTACAACACTTTATGTACATATTTATATACAGATTTGAACAATAAGTTATTCACTTAAATATATGTATTAATTGTGGTTCTTACAAAAAATATATCTTATAAAAATATGAAAGTTAAAATGTCTCTTAAAGCTCTGCCCCTTTAATTAGTGCATACTAAATAATTTAATTTTAGCCTACTACTACAACCATATTTACCAGCAACATAAAGTGAAACAGAGGCAGAGGTGTCCTGCCACAGTCAGTAACAAATAAACAGAAAACAGTAGTGGTGGTAGATAGACACAAAGCTTCATCAAACATCTGGGGCCGTACTTATCAAGCTTCTTAGAATTACTCCTAAGAAGTCTGCTAAGAGTTGACTTAAGAGTAAATAAATTCTTCGCTGAAAGCTGCACTTAAAAGTTAGTTATCAAGCGTCTTACTCACACTTTCAGCGAAGTGTAGGACTGAATCTTAAGTGTCACACTCAGAGCTGAATTACGACATTACTATGTGCCGTAAACGGAATTTTAGGTGACGTCATTTCTGTGTCCATAGAAATGACCAATCACAGAAGGGAATCCGTTGTCTAAGAATAAAGAAATATCTTGGAAATATTTAAGTGGACAATTGGAGTGTATATTTTGACAATAAACTACAAAATAATACAAAACAAACTAGTCCCCGCCGGCACTCACGCTACCGCTCCCTCTCTTCAATCGCCCACACACTCACTGACGTCACTCACCTCACGGCCACACACATACGCTACTGTCATAACATTTTCTTTCCAATTCATTAATTAGGCAACTAATTTGAAACTGGTGTGGGTGGCTCTATATATACTAGCCCACTGCAGACACATGCAGAAATCAACAAGGAATCGAAAAGTATTAAATCTGTGACAAAAATAATATCCGCTCTGTCTAAACGATACCGTTTGATCAGCTGCTCGTCATCAAAAAAACAAAACATTGTTCCGTTCCCTGAACGTTCGCGCACGTCTCTCTCGCCTCAGTGCCATCCCCTGCTGGCAACTCCTAACCACTTAAGACACCTCTGAAGGTCTCTTAAATATCGTGGAGAGTAGGAGTGATTCTTAGACTTAAGAACGTTGATAAAAAGCTTTTATTCTTAAGTTTGAGAGTAGGACTAAATTTCGCAAATTCTCAGGACTTAAGTGTAAAATGGCACTCTAAGAAGCTTGATAAGTACGGCCCCTGATCCACTGAACAAAGAGCTCCAAAAATCTGGATCCTACACTTCTCTTTTGTAAAGTAAATCTGAACAGCCGATATGGGCATCTACATCAACTATATAATTTGCCTGAGAAGCTGGACAGGACAAAAAAAAAAATTAAAAAAAATGTATTTGTGGCGGCCTTATTTCTTTCGTGGCGGGCCGCCATACATAAATGAATGTGTGGGAAACACTACTCCTCTTTTATTTGGACTTCCCCTGACCACATGGCAACAGCTGCTTTTAAAGGGACGTGGGTCGTAAACAGCGTTGCCTTTGGTTACAGAGCAGTTCAAAAGAAAAGGTCGTAGACACTTAACAGAAAAGGTCGTAAAACAGTTCAAAGAAAGGTTTATAAAAGACTTCAAAAAAGAGGTTCGTAAAAGAGTTCAAAAAAGCGGTGTCTGGAACTTGGGCAGATCCTGCCTTCTCTCCACTTTGTAGTCCTTGGGTTAAAACAATATATTTATGTTGATTACAATACATGAAAGAAAACAGAACACCTTCATGTTGCTTCCCCCCTACACTGGAGTTTTACAAGCCTCCTTCTTGGTAGGTTCAAAGACAGCTTTTGTCTTCTCGCTGGGAACTCATTTCAACACAAAGTTTTTGTGATAACTTAGATAAAATGATTCTAACATATACAATATGATAAAAAATCAAACATAACATTTATCTTAGCATCCAAACAGGCTCATCTTTTAGTGCTGGCAGCTGTAGGCGTTGCTATGCCACATTTTCAATGTTTTTGTGAAGGCCGTGTAAGTCGTGACCAGTTTTAACCTCCTCGGGTACTGAGTTCCACACATTTGCGCTTCAGGTTTGTTTCGTTTTTTTCAGGAGAGCAAAGTGACACCTGCTGAGCCGACGTTGGAACCAAAGAGGAGAATCGAGTCAGCAAAGCAACACGCCGGCTCACCTCGTCATGTTAGCTTTACAAACCAGCACAAGCCAAGAAGGTCGGTACATATTTGTGTTTAACATGGTAACCTACATGCATTGTGTCTGATCTTGTCACAGTACACAAATAATCTCTGTGTGTGTTTGTGTGTGTGTGTCTGTGTGTGTGTTCATGTTGGTGAAAAAAACAAGCAACCAGTCTGGTCTGAGTCCATCAAACATTAAAGGAGCGATGGCAGGAAAAGGAGGTGATCAGTCGTGGAGAGATAGACCGCAGTCAAAGGTTAGCCTGGCTTGTTTAATCTAAATGTGGCCTGTTGTCGGAACTGTCAAATCAAGTCATGTAAACCTCTGCAGGTGTCGACCAGGAGCAGTGACCCCCGTGTGCAAAACTCAGCGAACGCACCGAGAAGAGGTACAATCCACCAGATTGTACCCTAGAAGCCGTTTATGTCGACCAACTCCTCAGATTCCGATCCTCCGTTTTCCGTCTTGTTGCCGCTCGGGTCGAGGTCGACCGCTTTGGACGACGTAGATTTGAGACTGAGAAAAATGGTGTCAACTACCATCATTAGCGCTAAGTGGAGATGTCGCGATCATGGTATCAGAACAGGGGTTGACTCGATACCAATATTTTGGTACCAGTACCAAAATGCATTTCGATACTTTTCTATACTTATCTAAATAGAGGGGACCACAAAAAATGGCATTATTGGCGTTATTTTAACAAAAAATCTTACGGTACATTAAAAGGCCTTAGTGGCCACATGCGTGGACAGCACCTTTTAGCTCTTATTTCCAAAATTGTGTACACTACTGAATTGGGGTCTTACGGCCGCTTATGTGGACACTTATACTGCCATCTGGTGGTGTCAGAAGAGTATAACATACAATGGAATTTGGGAAAAAAAGTGTAAAAATAAGAATTAGCATGTCACTAAACATGAAGTACACGTTTGTTACTTATACAAGTACATCATATAAAAAAACGATTTTCAGTTTTTTATTCTAATTAGGGTCCAATAAGCCCACATAGCAAAGAGAAATAAAAAAAAGCATGTAAACAAACAGCTTGGGCCCCAAGAGGTTAAAAATATGTTTCTTATTGCAATCAAATAACAATTTTGTCCTTAAATAAAATAGTGAACATACTAGACAACTTGTCTTTTAGTAGTAAGTAAGCAAACAAAGGCTCCTAATTAGTCTGCTGACATATGCAGTAACATATTGTGACATTTATCATTCTATATTGTGTCAAAATTATAAAGGACAAGCTGTAAAAATTAATTATTAATCTACTAGTTCATTTACTGTTAATATCTCCTTATTTTCCGTTTCAACATGTTCTATCTACACTTCTGTTAAAATGTAATAATCACTTATTCTTCTGTTGTTTGGATGCTTTACATTAGTTTTGCATGATACCGCAAATTTTGGTATCGATCTGATACCAAGTAGTTACAGGATCATACATTGGTCATAATTTTAAGTCCTCACGTGTCCAGTGACGTATTTTGGTGAGTTTGTGAAAATAAAATGAATTGAAAAAAAAGAAAAGATAAACTATTTTGTGACACAGAAAAATATTGATGTCATCATAATAGTATCGACTAGATACGCTCTTGTACTTGGTATCATTACAGTGGATGTCAGGTGTAGATCCACCACTGGCATTTGTTTACATTGTGACGCCGGTGAGCTACGGTGTGTAGTGAAGCATGTTTAGTTATTCCTCGTCCTGCAGGTATGATACTTGTAAGAAACCCACTTTATTTGTCGCCATGGAGGCGAGGTTTAGTGATTTAGAAGTCACGAAAACACTGTTGATTGCGGATGGACATTAGCCGCTAACTAGCTAGCCATGTTTTAAAGCGCCTCTTCCTGAGGGTGTTTCAGTGTTATAGCTTCACTTTTATCGTTAGTTTTTAAGCCAAAATGCGTCCATTCTCCCTTTTCTGTCTACACACTGTGTCTGCTTGTAAGTACTCTGTGATTGTGCGCTGCCGAACATGCTCCTCTGCTCGTAAAACCAGCAATGTCATGTCACGTCATGCCAGGGAACCGGTACTTTTCAAACAAGAGTATAGTACGGTTTTTGATTCATTAGTACTGCGATACTATACTAGTACCGATATACCATAGAACCCTATTCATGACTTAAAGATTTTATTCCCGGGAAAGTCTATCCACAGTGCGATGCTGCTTCTAAGCCACTAATCCTCACCACCATGGTGGATAATAAACAACGTTTCTTCCATGTAACATTATCACTGAAGGATTGATTGATTGATTGATTGAAGGACAAGAGAAAAAGGAAGGGTTGAGCATGTTACAAACACCAAGCAGGATGACACAAGAAGCTAACTTTTGGGGCCACACACGGAAAAATTAAAGCATGCAGGGCACTATTTTTGATATTTTTCATTCTCAAATACAATATATAGATTTTTTTTTGTAACTTTTTGGGCTCCCCGCAAGTTTGGTCCCAGGGACCCGGAAGTTTCTCAGTCATAACATTTTTAGAAAATAAGTCATATATCATTATTTTTCTCTAAACGCTTAAATCCCTTATATCAACTTTAGATCTACTTGTCGATAACCAGTTGTTTTTTATTTTTATGTTTTATGCTCCTTATGTTTAAGAAAATCCATTTTTTTATGACAAAAGCATGTAATATGCAACATTACCCGCCCAAAAAGTATTTCAAAGTGGAGTATTTGATGTTAAGTAATTGGAGCCTTCAATAGGTCAATAATTCAACATTGTTTTTGATTCATTATTATTTTTGAGCAATGACAATTTTCAAGAAAAAAATATACTGCACGGCAGTTTTGTGTTATTAGAGTCAACATAGCAACTTTTCCCCGTTAGATTTAACCTGTATGCCCTTTTATTGCACTTTTTTATTTTTTGGGGGCCGTTAAAAAATTAGCTGCGGGCCGCAAATGGCCCCCGGGTCGCACTCGACCACCTAGAGCTTCAATGTTAAGTAGGGGTGATCGATCCAGATGTTGATACTATTGATACCTAGTGTAGTACCAGTATATAAACAATACTAAAGTGATTAAATCAAATTTGTTACTCTTTTTATTAGTGCAATATTGTTTCATGGTCCATGCATCCATCCATTTTCTACCGCTTGTCCCTTTTGGGATCGCGGGGGGTCGTTTTTGTTATTGTTTACAAAGTCAGGAAGTAAGTCTCTGGATACAGCAGGGGTCGGCAACCCGCGGCTCCGGAGCCGCATGCGGCTCTTTGACCACTCTGATGCGGCTCAGCTGCATACTTGCCGACCCTCCCGGTTTTCCCAGAATACTTAACGACCCCCCCGATTTTCCCAGGAGACTGCCTCTCCTAGAAATCTCCCAGGGCAAATATTATACTATTTTCACTCTAGTTACTTAATCAAGGGCGTGCCCTAATGGCACTGCATTAATTGTCCTCTATAGCATTTACAAACAGCGTGCCAGCCCGGCCACATGTTATATATTGCTTTTGCTTGCACACGTAGGCGACAGCAAGGCATACTTGGTCAACAGCCACACAGCTTACACTGACGGTGACCGTATAAAACAACTTTAACACTGTTACGTTACAAATATGTGCCACACTGTGAACCCACACCAAAAAAGAATGACAAACATATTTCTGGAGAACATCCGCACCGTAACACAACATAAACACAACACAACAAATACCCAGAATCCCATGCAGCCCTAACTCTTCCGGTCTACATTATACACCCCCGCTATCACCAAAGCCCCCCACACATCAACCCCCCCCCTCTCCGTGCGTCGGTTGAGCGGAAGAGTTAGGGCTGCATGGGATTCTGGGTATTTGTTGTGTTGTGTTTATGTTGTGTTACAGTGCAGATGTTCTCCAGAAATGTGTTTGTCATTCTTTTCTGGTGTGGGTTCAAAGTGTGGCGCATATTTGTAACGTAACAGTGTTAAACTTGTTTTTGTACGGCTACCGTCAGTGTAAGCTGTGTGGCTGTTGAACAAGTATGCCTTGCTGTCACTTACGTGAGCAAGTAAAAGCTGCATTCAACATGTGGCCGGGCAGGTACGCTGTTTTGGGCAGGCTGTAGAGGGCGCTAAAAGCAGTGCCAGCACATCCTGAAATGTGGGAGTCTCCCGGAAAATTGAGAGGGTTGGCAAGAAAGACGCTATCAAGCGCCATTCAATTAAAAGTCGCGGGCCGCACTAACATTAAATTTCCATATTAAGATGCGTGCCGGTGCATGTGTCTGAGACCCCTGGTTAACATAGCGCAAAAGCAATTTAAGCTTTGTATGCGGTGTTTTTCATTTTAAATTTTCAAAAAATTTTTGTGGCTCCCATTGTTTTCTTTAATTTGTGAAACTTTCCAAAATGGCTCTTTGAGTGGTAAAGGTTGCCGACCCCTGGGATACAGGAAGGCTATTTAGGGCAAAATCCAAATGATTTAAATGGGAGACAATAGCAAATGTGTTATGTTTACTTTAGATGCTTGTTATGAAGCCTTTTCAGTAGTACAATACAATATAATATAATACAATATAATGTCATATAAAAATATACTTTTCAAAGCTGAAGCGAACAACTACAAAAATAATAGATTATGACGGATTCTACAATATTAAGTTATACATAACATTTGTCACCAATATGTTATTTGTTAATTATTTACCTTCTTTTAAACAGGAACTTAATGTAAAGATTTACAAGTTATGGTGTGAATGAATTTTAAGTAAAAGACATGGAGAAGGGTTAGGATTAAATTAGGGCTGCAACTAACAACTAATTTGATAATCGATTAATCTGTGGATTATTACTTCGATTAATCGATTAATAATCGGATAAAAGACACAAACTACATTTCTATCCTTTCCAGTATTTTATTGAAAAAAAACTGCATACTGGCACCATACTTATTTTGATTATTGTTTCTCAGCTGTTTGTAAATGTTGCGGTTTATAAAAAAATAAATAAAAATAGTATAAATTAAAAAAAAAAAAAAAGTAGCCTCTACGCATGCGCATAGCATAAATCCAACAAATCGATGACTAAATTAATCGCCAACTATTTTTATAATCGATTTTAATCCATTAGTTGTTGCAGCCCTAGATTAAATATAAGATGTGCTTCTTCCTACTCCTTTTCAGATATGTTGGAATGTGCAAATGTGACCACATGTTGTTCCTCAATGCAACATCTTAAACATGTCTGACGCAAATAAATCACAACATAGCAGAATCTATTGTCAAAGTAACAGATCGGGACTTGAAATTGGATCGGTTCTAAAACCAAACATGTTTAATGGAGACATCCCTATGGTGAACTAGTAGGAAATGACAACAGCGACATAGCTAAAATGACTAAAGAGGAGAATATATCAGAAGAGTTGAAAATATGCACTAATGGAGATGTAAAAAACTGCTGTAGATTAGAAAATAATTTGGTATCATTTTCCTTAAGTATCTGACGAAAGTCTCAAGTAAATGTGTAAAGAGTGACTACTTTCGATTTTGCTTGTTTTGCCAATCGCTTGCAGTAATGTCAATGTCAGTTCGTCAGTTCGAGAGGCGTTGATGGATCAGATGATTACGTAGAATATGATTTCATTCTGCCTCCGGCTTGTCTTCACTATTCGTCCGCAGGTTTCAGAGACTCAAGACCTTCTCCGCCCTCGGCGAGGAGCCCAAAACCCACTCAGGCCAGTTTGGCTCGTTTCGAGGTGAAGATAGCTGACTTCCCGGAGCTAGCCGCTGTACCGCTAAGCAGCGCCGGCACGCCGCTGGCTCGCAAAGACCACTGGGGGCCAAATCTTCCAGCCGAGAGATGCCAGCTTCCCACAAAGTCCGCATCACCAGGGATGGTAAGCAGGTTTTCTGTGAATGCTCACATGCTACTTCCAAGAACGTGCACCCTTGAATGAATGGATTTCTACTCAACAGACCATCAGGAAGGAATCCCCGACTCAGCCTGATGATCACATCCCTGTCAGCTCCTCAAGTGGGTTAAATCAAGCATTAAAGGCACGCGTGTCCAAAGTGCGGCTGTTTTCGGACCGCATCTTGTTTTTTACTAAAAATGTAGTATTATAAATGAAAAATATGTGAAGATTTTAAACTAATTTGCATTGTCACCTACTGCAGTGTTTTTCAACCACTGTGCCTCGTGGGATACAGTCTGGTGTGCGGTGGGAGATCATCTAATTTCACTTATTTGGGTTAAAAATATTTTTTGCAAACCAGCAATTATAGTCTGAAAATGATGTGTTGTTGTTGAGTGTCGATGCTGTCTAGAGCTCGGCAGAGTAACCGTGTAATACTCTTCCATATCAGTAGGTGGCAGCTGGTAGCTAATTGCTTTGTAGATGTCGAAAACAGTGAGAGGCAGCGTGCAGGTAAAAAAAGGTGTCTAATGCTTAAACCAAAAATAAACAAAAGGTGAGTGCCCCTATGGCATTGAAGCTTAGGGAAGGCTATGCAGAACAAAACTAAAACTGAATTGGCTACAAATTAAAAACAGAATGCTGGACGACAGCAAAGACTTACTGTGGAGCAAAGACAACGTACATCCGAACATGACATGACAATCAACAATGTCCCCACAAAGAAGGATAAAAACAACTGAAATATTCTTGATAGCTAAAACAAAGTAGATGCGGGAAATATCGCTCAAAGGAAGACATGAAACTGCTACAGGAAAATACCAAAAAAAAGAGAAAAAGCCACCAAAATAGGAGCGCAAGACAAGAAGTAAAACACTACACACAGGAAAACGGCAAAAAACTCCAAATAAGTCACAGGGTGATGTGACAGGTGGTGACAGTACACCTACTTTGAGACAAGAGCTATAGTGATGCATGCTTGGTTATGCTTTAAAGTCATATCCAACAATTGCGACAACGACTTTTTACTGTGAACTGAGTTTTGTTTTTTTAATGATTTCTGCTGGTGGTGTGCCTCCGCATTTTTTCAATGCAAAAAATGTGCCCTGGCTCAAAAAAGGTTGAAAAACACTGACCTACTGTATACCACAAAGCTAGGATGTTGATGTTTGGTTCAGATAGCCCAGCACAAATGTGCATCCTTGAATTTTTTCTGTATGTAGCCCTCCGTGTTAAGTTTGGACATCCCTCCTTCAAATTTATTTTCCAAAAGTGTGTTTGTGTGTGTGTATAGGTCCAGCGGGTCAACCCGGAGTGACGTCATGGGCTAACGTTGCCTCTCAGCCGCCGAAAAAAATCTTTGAAGAAAAGGCAGTCAGCAGCAGCCAAGTTCCGGTTAGTGTAATTAATACTCTTTCCTCAATTGGCGATCAAAGGTGTTTATTTACTCAACCACATAGAGTACTTGACATTTATTAGGAGGGAAGGCCTTTAGATTTTGTTGCTATTATGTTATATTTTTATCTCGACTGCACAGAGGTGTGTAGTCACGCGCTACATTTACTACATTTACTTGTCAGAGTATTTTTAACGTAGCATGCTTTTTACTTTTACATGAGTATTTTTGTGAAGAATAAACTGTACTTTTACTCTGTTACATTGAGTTTAATTCAGCTACATTTATATATACTGTACAGGCCAAAATTTGGACACACCTTCTCATTCAATGCGTTGTCTTTATTTTCATGACTATTTACATTGTACCGTATTTTCCGCACATAAGGCGCACCGGATTATAAGGCGCACCTTCAATGAATGGCCTATTTTAAAACGTTGTTCACATATAAGGCGCACCACATTAAAAGGCGCATAGAATAGACGCTACAGTAGAGGCTGGGGTTACGTTATGCATCCATTAGATGGAGCTGCGCTAAAGGGAATGTCAACAAAACAAATAGTGATTTTACTGACACTTCTACTTGCTGCTCTCTGTTCAACAACCCACTGTTGGAGTTTGTCCTCCAACTGTAGCCATCTTGCTTTGTTCCCTCGGAAACTCTGTTTAGTCTTCTTTACTTGGCGCAGGTCATCATGTTGCTTCCTCCACTTCCGCACCATTGATTCGTTAATTTAAAATTCTCTCGCTGCTGCTCTATTCTCATGTTCTACTGCGTGACTGATCGCCTTGAGTTTAAACTCTGCGTCGTAAGCGTGTCTCTTAATAGGAGCCATTTTTGGGTCTTTACATAAAGTTTAGGTCTCGCAACTACGGTGCAACCGCCGACTTCATTTTCCCCCATAGAAGAAGTGCTTCTTCTTCTACGGTAAGCAGCCGTAGAAGGGGGAAAATGAAGTTGGCGTAGTTACCGTAGTTGCGAGACCTGTTGCGGCTCAATATTGGTCCATATACAAGGCGCACCGGATTATAAGGCGCACTGTTAGCTTTTGAGGAAATTGGAGGTTTTTAGGTGCGCCTTATAGTGCAGAAAATACGGTAGTTTGTCACTATGAATGAACACGTGGAGTTATGTACTTAACAAAAAAGGTGAAATAACTGAAAAAATGTTTTATATTGTGAGGATGTCGTTGTGGCTTGTGCAGCCCTTTGAGACACTCGTGATTTAGGGCTATATAAGTAAACATTGATTGATTGATTGATATTATGGTTTCTTTAAAATAGCCACCCTTTGCTCTGATTACTGCATTGCGCACTCTTGGCATTCTCTCAATGAGCTTCAAGCACACCTGTGAAGTGAAAACCATTTCAGGTGACTACCTCTTGAAGCTCATCAAAAGAATGCCAAGAGTGTGCAATAAAGTAATCAAAGCAAAGGGTGACTATTTTTAAGAAACTAGAATATAAAACATGTTTTCAGTTATTTCACCTTTTTTTTGTTAAGTACATAACTCCACATGTGTTCATTCATAGTTTTGAAGCTTTCAGTGACAATCTACAATGTAAATAGTCATGAAAATAAAGAACACACATTGAATTAGGTGTGTCCAAATGTTGGCCTTTACTGTAGACAACCTATTGATTACTGCAAAGATGAATAGTTTGACTCGTGAGACAGACTTGAGTCACATGACTTTCACCGTAAGCACTCCATTTCACCAATCAAAGGAGCCTGGCAGTCACATGACCGCACTCCAACTACACACTATAAAAAGTGACCTGACGTCAGACGAGGAAGCAAAACTCTTCAATGTTTACATACAAAATAGGAAAAAGAACATTTATATCACGTGCTGTCATCTGTGTCAGTGGAAATGTTCACATTTCTGCCTACAAGAATTTCACTTCCAGTGGAATTGTTCACATTTCTGCCTACAAGAATTTCACTTCCAACTCGAAAAAAAACCCACGTTGCATGAAAGTTGCAGTTGTTTTTTTTATGTTTTAGCTACGCATATGCTAACATTAGCCCTGTTATAATGATTATAATTAACTATAAAAAGTGTTTATTTTGTAGTACTGTACATGCTGTAGTAGTCTTTCTCGCACAGGCACCCACTTATGCCAGTTGTAGTGCAAGTACCAGTACAAAATAGCTACTAAATAAATAAGAAGTTATTTGCCACTTGCTTAGTACTTTAGCATTTTGTTCACTGAATACTTAATTTATTATTCGGATGACTACTTTTTACTTTTAATTGAGTCATATTACTGTAAAGTAACATTACTCTTACTTAACTACAATTTTGGCTACTCGACACACCTGTAATGCTGCATACAGCAACACTTCCTCTCTGGCCTTCACCGTAAACATCAGCTTTACAGATGCCACGTTTGCTGTGCAAGGGCAGCCTTTTGCAGTAATGGTGTCTGTCATGAACTTATTATTATTATTATTATGAGTCTTTTTTGTTTCCCTACGGGAACATATGTTTAAGTCTGGTCTGCTTGATATGTCGTCAGACGGAGGACACGTGCACACAGCAAGAGGAGGGAATGTCGGGGAAGAAAAAGCGAAAGAAAAAGAAGAAGAAATCAAAAGACACAGAAGCTGAGCCGGAAGGTTTACCAGTTCCACAGGAGCCTCCCAGGTTTGAGGTAAATGCGTCCCTAAATGCCGACTTGTGGTGCAACTGTACAACATTCTCATGTTTCAGTACGTAAGTACCTCGGTACAGGAAGGGAACAAAATACCAAGGCATTAAACTTATCTTTTGAACTTAAATGATTTTTCAAATCGATCATAAATAACTGCCAACTTCTGGCAGATAATTTTTCACTAAATACGTTCAACCTCAAAAAAAGAAGTACATCGATGGTGGGCATCTTTGGGCGCCGCACGATTCCATTACAATCCATAATAACGAGATGTAAAAGAGAAGTGAGCACTGTAGCAGCCTGCTAAGCAGAGTGTCTACATGTGGAGCAGAAATGCTTGTTTTGTCTTTGTGCCTTCTTATACTATGAATGCCTAGTAGACGCTTTCCCCCTACATCTTCTGTCTTGTAAGCGTGGAGCTCAAAGAGGTGTGTGTCATCTACTTGATTCGTATCTATGTCTTACAGCGTTGTCACACTGTGTGGATACTATTCACTCTCCTGACTTATCAATATATTTGCTCATTTCCTCCTCTTTGCTGAAGTGTACGAAGCATTTATTCTTTTGTCGTTTCATTACTCAACATTCAGGCTAGCTGGTCTTCCTGTCTTTCACTTTAATGTATATACAGTAGGAAGGGGATTCATATGGCCCACATTAGTTGTGGTTTACCTGACACATGACACGTGTACTATCCACTTTAGACAGCGGTAGTGTTGAATATTTTTAAAATGTGTTTTGTGGAAATTCCAATTTTTTACCACAGCGTCAATTGCTATCTAGAGAGGCGCTTTTCATCATTTTCAGCAGACTGCATTGCAAAATGATTAACCCTCCCCACCTTCCGTTCATGCGTGATCCACCCAGGTTTGATTGATTGATTGAAACTTTTATTAGTAGATTGCACAGTACAGTACATATTCCGTACAATTGACCACTAAATGGTAACACCCCAATAAGTTTTTCAACTTGTTTAAGTCGGGGTCCACGTTAATCATTTCATGGTAAAGGTATGGGGCCATATGAATCCGTTCCCTATTGAACACGCACATACACAGAGTGCAACATGTACTGCGGTGTGGTGTAGATGGTAAATGGGGTTGTGCCAGCAACTCGAGGTTTCCAGATGCGAGTTTCAGCTTCTGCCATCCTAGTTGCTACTGCTCCGAGTGCCACCCACACTGGTTTAAACGTAGCCTAAAACTGTAGATAATGGTTTCACAATGTAAAACGCTTCGAGTCCCTAGAAAGAAAAAGCGCTACATAAATACCATTCACGTCACATCTGCAAAACCAGAAAAAGGGCTAATTGTCCAGTAAAGGGTGGATCAAACGGTTCAATAAAGTACCGCGTACCGTTGCACCCCAAATTTCAAATGTATAATATAAACCTCAGGGTGCCAAAATTTTGACTTGTTTTTTCCTCTTTTCCAGGATGAAGAGGAGTTTCCAGGTTTGTGTCCAGGTCGGACTTGGACTGATAAAGTGGCATCCATCAAAAACACTGTAAGGTGATATACTAAACCAGGGGGTGTTCAAAGTGCGGCCCACAGCTAGTTTTTTATTGGCCCTCGACATGTTCTATAACTTTTTATTAATACATAATTATTAAGATATGTTAGAAAGCTAGTTTTTTTTTTATTGGCCTTCAACATGTTCTACAACTTTTTATTTATGCCTGGTTCACACCAACGGCGCTTGCCGCGCTTTAAAGCGGCGAGCAAAGCGCCGTCATTTTTGTCAATTTTTCCACGAATATCCCGATCTCTGAAGTAATGTTATGCTTTGATACGCTCTGATACGAATTAGTTGCCGCTTTGTTACCGTTCCTCACGCTTTGATCCCGCTTTGTTACGCTTTAAATCACGCTTTGATGTGTTTTATTACGCTTTATTGAACTTTATTACGCTTTGATGCGATCCTGACGCTTTAAATCAGGCTCTGACACGATTATCAAGCTCTGTTGTGCATTGTTACAACAAAAATAAGAAAAAAATGTCAAAAACTCAGTATACTGTTTTCCACACATTTTTTATATTCATTTATTTTTTCAATTTCTCTTTTTTTTCCGTTATATTATGTTTTATATCTTCATTTCTTTTATTTTTGTCATCTTAATAAATATCTATCATTCATTTGTTATGCTAGTTGAAAATAATAAAAGGCAATTATCCACACATTTTTTATATTCATTTATTTTTTCAATTTCTCTTTATTTCGTTATATTATGTTTTATATCTTCATTTCTTTTATTTTTGTCATCTTAATAAATATCTATCTTTCATTTCTTATGCTAGTTGAAAATAATAAAAGGCATTTCTTTTATAAAACGTAACATATTCTCTTTATTATTCACATTTTCATGCAGAAAAATTATAGACAGTAATGTCAAACTGCAACATCAAACAGCAAACTCTAACAGAAGTACAGAAACAATGATTAATCATATAAAAAAGGCAATGATGCAAAAGAGAATGGATTTGTAATCCTGTGTTGGTTTTACATAAAAGTTTCAATGTCACTAGTCAATATCACAGTCACTTCCTATTTGTAGGGGTCCACGCTTTGAACCAAGATCTGTTAAGCTTTCCTACGCTTTTAGTCAAGTTTTGCTGAGCTTTGTCACTCTTTTTCACGCTTTCATACGCTCTCTGCGCTTTATTCCATTCTTGACAGAGCGCAGAATTTTTTAAAACCGTTTAAAAAAATTTGGCGAACTTGCTTCACTGCAAGCTTTCCCGCGATCCATTAGGACCCTCACGCTTTAATCAGGCTTTGTTACGCTATAACGCCGCTTTGCATGCCGCTTTGCATGCCGCTTTGCATGCCGCTTTGCATGCCGCTTTGCATGCCGCTTTGCATGCCGCTTTGCATGCCGCTTTAAAGCGCCGTCAAAGCGCCGTTGGTGTGAACCTAGCATTATTCATTCTTATTGAGGTATGTTAGAATGCTAGTTTTTACTGGCCCTCAACATGTTCTACAAATTGTATTAATTAATTATTATTATGGTATGTTAGAAAGCTATTTTCTTATTGGCCCTCGGCATGTTCTACAAATTGTATTAATTAATTATTATTGAGGTATGTTAGAAAGCTATTTTTTTATTTGACCTCGACATGTTCTACAACTTTTTATTTATTCATTATTATTAAGATATGTTAGAAAGCTAGTTTTTACTGGCCCTCAACATGTTCTACAAATTGTATTAATTCATTATTATTGAAGTATGTTTGAAAGCTATTTTTTTATTGGCCCTCGACATGTTCTGCAACCTTTATTTTAATTCAATATTATTAACGTATGTTGGAAAGCTAGTTTTTTATTGGCCCTCGACATGTTAAATAACTTTAATTAATTCATTATTATTGAGGTATGTTAGATATAGGGATGGGTACTGTTCACATTTGAACCAATACTGGGAGGATACGCGATGCTACCAATTTTTGGGACTTTTGTTTGTGTGTGGATAAAAATTTATAGTTTTTGGTAATAAAATATCTTTTATTGCAACATTTAGAAATGAGCTGATTAGGATTACTGCTGTTTGTTTGTTATATCCTGCTTTTTTAAAACTTTTACCGAGTCTCATTTTCAAATATGACAATAGTTGCAATTACAGTTGCAAGTCCAAGGACTTAGATGGCAGTAGTGTTTAGTTCATGGTGTGTTGTCTAGTCAGTTCAGTCTTTGCTAAATCTAGTCTTTTGTTGCGCCGTAAAAAGTGTTAACACTGTAAGTATTGTATTTTATTACGCGCCAGCTGTTTAATTGTAACAGGCATCTTAGTGGTAGTTTTCTGTAACACATTTGTGGGTGTTAACAATCGCCATGTAAAATCGCTAATGCTAATTAGGAGCATGTCAATAGCAAAGCCAATGTACTGTATATTAGCATCGAGCCAGCACATTTTTTGAAAAGTGGAGCCTTATTTAACTTACGTTGGAGCGTTTCTCGAGTCAATTTCTTTGTTGACATTGAAAATCGTAACGTTACCTAGAGGTAGTTTGGCTGAGTCCGCCCTCAGTGCTGCTGTAGTGATCGCCAAGTGCGAACGTGACGTCTCGCGCAACCTAGGTACTGTATCCTAGGTACCGGATTTGGCACGGAAGTCTGTACACATCCCTTGTTAGACAACTATTTGATTTTTCACCTTTTTCCAATTAGTTTAGTATATACTGATGTATTTACATTGTTTTTTGCATGTTTAATGTACAAAATGTATTAAAGTTGCCCCTCGTGGTCTGCGTGTGGTCTTCAGTGGAAAAATTTAGCACCTCTACTAAATTATAAATGTTATAATTTGAGAAATAATGTACTCTGACTGTGCTTTTTTTGTTTTATTTAAGGAGGACCAGCAAAACGAAACATCCCCTTTTGCCAAAACACAGGCCACAGAGGCAGCAAAGAAAGGACAGGTTTGGGTTTAACTGTACCTTCTCCGAAATTGTATAAAGATGGTAGAAAACCCAAACAGCAACCATCTTGTATTTTTGGAAGTGTGTTGATATCCTTTCATTAGAAAAAACTGGGTTAGGGTTAAACAAGGGATACTGTTAAAGTTGAAACTATTGTATCCTTTCAATGAAGCACAGCACCCTCCAGTGCTGGCAGCACTCGTGTAGCTTAGACCGTGACGCTCCCATTATATTGCTTCTCTCTTGTGTTGCCCGCTATTTAGACAATGTCTGTGTTGATTCATTTCCAGTGTCGAGTAAATCTATCCTGCTATGCAAGCTGTATACTGATTACTCGAAAGTGCAAACAAGTTGACGTTCTATATTATTGTCCGTTGAGAAGATACACTGCAGTTAAAATGTGAGGAATGAATTCACTTTCGGGGGCTACTGGACATCTTTTTTTTACCCTTTTATATCCAGAGAGCTGAGAAGACCTCTGGGAAGAAGAGCAAAGCTCCGGTGCAGCTGGACATCGGCAACATGCTGTCCGTCCTGCAAAACAAGCAAAAATCTCAGAAGGCCAAGCAGAACGTCATCTCAGGTGCGAGCCACAATCCAGTTCACAAGTGCAGGCTCTCACAGTGAGTGTAAATGCTCCCCTCTAGTGGGTGGAGGACTTTCTGTCAGCCACAAGCAAGCAGCGCCCCCCAAGAAGGCACCCTGGGAGCAGGACAAAATAGCCCACAACCCCCTGGACTCCACCAGCCCCTTAGTGAAGAAAGGCAAGCAGAGGGAGGTGCCCAGAGCCAAGAAACCTACTGCTCTTAAGAAGGTTCTTCCAGATCTGGGAATATCTCAAGATAGTTAAAAAAAAAATATCGATATTGTTGCTCATTTCTGCGTCTTCATCTTCAGGTCATCCTCAAAGAAAGAGAGGAGAGGAAGCAGAGACGTTTACTGGAAGAGAGCGGTCTACTGCCTGAAAATGAGTCCACGGTCATGCAGGACATTGCAGAGGAGGAACAGTGCGACACAAGTCTGAAAGGTTAGAGCGAGTGTGAGAAATCTGATCTAAGGATGGCCTTTCCAGTCAAAATTCCACGTAATCTTCGAAATGTTTGTTTTTTATTAGAGGAGGACTTGGCTTCTGTTTTGGAAGGTAATGATGAGCTCCAAGTAAGCACAAATGAAACCGAGAGCGAGGAGGCTGCAGAGACAAACCAAGTGGAGGCTGACGAGGAGCAGAGCATCCAGAGCACTCCCCTTCCAACGCCTGATAGACCCAAAATCCACAGCAGGAAGTTCAGAGAGTGAGTCCAGATGTGTTTTTTCTAGAGATGTCCAATAATATCGGCCGATAAATGCTTTAAAATGTAATATCGGAAATTATCGGTATCGGTTTCAACCTCCCGATTTTCCCTGGAGACTCCTGGGGAAACCATTCTCCCGATTTCCACCCGGACAACATTATTGGGGGCGTGCTTTAAAGGCACTGCCTTTAGCGTCCTCTACAACCTGTCGTCACGTCCGCTTTTTCTCTAAACAAACAGCGAGCCGGCCAGTCACATAATATATGCGGCTTTTACACACACATAAGTGAATGCAATGCATACTTAATCAACAGCCATACAGGTCACACTAAGGGTGGCCGTATAAACAACTTTTACACTGAATTCGGAGGTCTCAAGGTTGGCAAGTATGCTCTAGCATACTCTGGACTGAAGCTGTGTGCCTTCATTGTTTTTGTAGCTGTTGTTTTGAGGCATGTTTAAAACAAATTAAAAATAATGCACTTTGTGAAAGTCAAAGTATAGTATTTCCTATAGTTGTAGTGGGTATTAGGATTATCTCAGGGAGAGCATGTCCCAAATTCCATGCTGCTGTTTTGAGGCATATTAAAAAAAAAAAAAAGCACTTTGTGACTTTAATAATAAATATGGCAGTGTCATGTTGGCACTTTTTTCCATAACTGGAGTTGAAGTTGTTCTCTTATTTTGGAAAACCTTGTTTTTGATTGATTGATTGAAACTTGTATTAGTAGATTGCACAGTACAGTACATATTCCGTACAATTGACCACTAAATGGTAACACCCAAATAAGTTTTTCAACCTGTTTAAGTCGGGGTCCACGTAAATCAATTCATGGTAAAGTTACATTGTTTAATGCATCCAGCGGGGCATCACAACAAAATTAGGCATAATAATGTGTTAATTCTACGACTGTATATATCGGTATCGGTTGATATCAGAATCGGTAATTAAGAGTTGGACAATATCGGAATATCGGATATCGGCAAAAAAGCCATTATCGGACATCTCTAGTTTTTTCCTTATGTTTTGACTGAGACGGTTTGCATCAGGTACTGCAGCCAG
Organism: Entelurus aequoreus; assembly: GCF_033978785.1. Taxonomy (NCBI): domain Eukaryota; kingdom Metazoa; phylum Chordata; class Actinopteri; order Syngnathiformes; family Syngnathidae; genus Entelurus; species Entelurus aequoreus. Next base: position 16,648,500 of record NC_084747.1, on the reverse strand, counting down.
ATGCTGAGCAAAGACGTTGACCAGTGCGTGACGTCGCTGCTGAGGGAGCTGGTTCGCTTCCAGGACCGCCTCTACCAGAAGGACCCCATGAAGGCCCGCATGAAGAGGCGCCTCGTCATGGGCCTCCGAGAGGTGCAGAAGCACCTCAAGCTTAGGAAAGTCAAGTGTGTCATCATCTCCCCCAACTGTGAGCGTGTCCAGGCTAAAGGTACTGCTGTCCTTCTCTGTGCTTTCTTGTTCTCAGTTTCTTAGTCCTACATGATCTTGTAGATGTTTGGTCTTTTTTAGATGATTTAGTTGCACCCATTAGTCAAACTCAAGGCCCAGGGGGCAGATCTGACCCACCTCATTATTTTATATGGCCTGCAAAAGCCTGAAAATATTGTGCGTAAAAGCACTTCGTCTTTCTTACTAAACTTACTTGTTCTTTCAATTTTGACAGAATAATTGCATCTACTGTATGTAATTGCATGACATTTATTTAAACATTTGTTTATTTGGTTTTTAGCCACATAATTGACAGGAACAGTCAAGCACATCAGATGCTACTATTGCCCCACCCGCAAAAAGTAGACAAAAACAACAAAAAAAACCAATAATAATAATAATAATAATAAATACATTAAGAAAAAAAACACAGATATCAACATATCCCAAAGACTATAAAAATGGGACCCATAACCTCCCTGCTTGGCACTCAGCAACAAAGGGTTGGAGTTGGGGGTTAAATCACCAAAATGATTCCCGGGCGCGGCGCCGCTGCTGCCCACTGCTCCCCAAGGGGATGGGTCAAATGCAGAGGACAAATTTCACCACATCTAGTGTGTGTGTGACAATCATTGGTACTTTAATCTTTAAAAAAAAGCACAGACATCTGCATTCCTGAATGTCCCAAGAGAGATACAACAACCAACAAGCATACAAAAGGCTCATCAACAACCCACATTTAAATTGTGTTTTAATTGGGGTTAATTTGTAGATCAGTCTCTCCTACATATTTCAGAAAAGCGCCTCAAAGTTCTTGAAACTTTGCAGAACAACCATTCACTGTCAGCCTGTTTTTTCCAGTTTGAGAAAAAAAAAAAGAACATCTTCAATCCAACAGGTGTCACAAGGAGGCAATGTTGCCTTCTAATACCATAAGGAGTCTTTTAGCCAACAAAGTAGTTTATGCTACAAAATTCCTTTTATATTTGTTAAGGGATACGAATAGTGGATTCGGGTCAATCCTTTTGCCAGTGACCACAGAAAAAGTCTTAAAAATGTCCGTCCAATAGCTATTCAGGGATGGGCAGCTGCAGACTGTTAACACCGATCACAGGATTCAGATATTCCGTCGTACATCTTAGCCGGTCGAACCTCTGTATAATAAGTATGATGTACACTACCGTTCAAAAGTTTGGGGTCACATTGAAATGTCCTTATTTTTGAAGGAAAATCACTGTACTTTTCAATGAAGATAACTTTCAACTAGGCTTAACTTTAAAAAAAAATGCACTCTATACATTGCTAATGTGGGAAATGACTATTGTAGCTGCAAATGTCTGGTTTTTGGTGCAATATCTACATAGGTGTATAGAGGCCCATTTCCAGCAACTATCACTCCAGTGTTCTAATGGTACAATGTGTTTGCTCATTGGCTCAGAAGGCTAATTGATGATTAGAAAACCCTTGTGCAATCATGTTCACACATCTGAAAACAGTTTAGCTCGTTACAGAAGCTACAAAACTGACCTTCCTTTGAGCAGATTGAGTTTCTGGAGCATCACATTTGTGGGGTCAATTAAACGCTCAAAATGGCCAGAAAAAGAGAACTTTCATCTGAAACTCGACGGTCTATTCTTAGAAATGAAGGCTATTCCACAAAATTGTTTGGGTGACCCCAAACTTTTGAACGGTAGTGTATTAGCTTGCATTGGATGAGGCTGAAAATAGAAGACCTATGAAATCTACTTAAAATCTACGTCCAGCTATCTTCAGATAGGGTTGCTCCTAAATCCTCCTCCTAAAGTGACATAACTGAATTTAGAGACTCAGGACGTTAAATAAAAATGTGGTTATAAATACGTGTAATTGATCCTTTTAACGTTGGAAACCGTGTCAGAAACACCTAAAACTGTGTCAGTCGGCAAATTTGGAAACCTAGGGAAAGTACTATGAACAAAACTGTGGATCTGTACATACCTAAAAAAAAAAAAGCTCATTAGAGAGTGAAAATGTATCACAAAGTTGCTGGAAAAAGGCAAAAGTGTAGTCAACGTATAAATCTTTAATGTTGTTGCTCCTCAGACTTAAAAATCTTAAAAAGGCACTATGGTTAGCAGCAGTGGTGGGTGCAAGACTAGAAATAATCTGCAAGCCAAAATAGCGCTTAAACTGAACCCAAATCCTAAATTAGGTTTTTACGATTGGATTTTTTGTAAAAGCGAATGCTGATGAGTGAATGGGAGAGTGAACCAGAGATACTGGTTCAGTTTAGTATTTTTAACTGTAATATTATCTGATCATGAAAAAAACATTGTTTTAACATATTTCCCAAAATGTTTTCGTTAAAATAGATACTTAAATATCTGCTAATTTCAAAACAAATTATCCATCGGATTGTACGTGAAAAAAATAAAATCCAGTACATAGGCAATTGTGCACTAATACCATGAGGGCATTATACATTACAATTCATACATATTCATTGTTACAATTGGCCCTAATAGGGCAGCTATACCTGCGACATGGCCCTTCAATGAAAGTTTTGACACCTCCGCGTTAGTCTTTCTGGATGTCTTCTTCCAGTTTGCCAGCAGAGGGCGACCCTTAACATGTATATCAGGGTGTCCTGAAGTGTCATCCGATATGGTGCACTTCAACAACAACCACAATGATAAACATATTGTTAAATGAATACCTGTCTCTTCTTTTCCATGCATGATTGACCATTCCAGGAGGTCTGGATGAGGCTCTTCACAACATCATCGACACTTGTCGGGACCAAGAGGTTCCCTTCATCTTTGCCCTCTCCCGCAAAGCATTAGGGCGCTGCGTCAACAAGATGGTGCCCGTCAGTCTGGTGGGCGTCTTCAACTATGACGGCGCACAGGTTGGTGTAACGCTCACAGTAGCAGGAAACTCATACTACCGTTTGTTTGATGGAGATGGCTTCTGTCTGACAGGATTACTACCATAAGATGATAGAGTTGTCGTCCGAAGCCAGGCGGGCATACGAGGCCATGCTGTCGAGTGTGGAGCAGCACGGTCATGGCGATCAGGACTCCGACCTTGAGGAGCAGGGCACAACCAAGCTGAGCGAGGCGGAGCAGTCGGAGCCGGAATCAGAGGAGCCGGGATACAGTAAGTTCTGATGAATTTCCGATTAACTGCATCAACTGCAGTCTCTTTTTGTGTGTCGGTGTGTGTTGTAATGCAGTAACAACAGAGTATAATTACTGCTTGTTAAAAAAACAGTTGCATTCACAGCTGTGGCTGTAGGCAACCTCCTGGTGTAGTTATTATTCATTAACTTCACAAAGTGGCAGTATCTGCATTTTAAGTACCATGCGTGGTCAGCAACGAGCACCTTTACCTACTTCGGCATGCATTTAAAAATGTTGGTTTCCCTAATTAACTGTGGATGCAATAAACTCATCAGCGCTAATAATGCTGGCCTTGCTGCTATTACACTAGGGCAGGGATATTCAACTGCCAGCTAGAGCTTTTCAATTGGCCCGTCGAACATCACCCAAATGGGATTGATGAAACTATTCAAACAAGGGTTGCTCATGTATGCAGTACTCCCGCCGCCCCGCAGGGGCCAACAGCGAGACATAATTGTCACAATGAAGCAGCAGTGAGGTGAGTCAGAAAAGCTCCATTCTAACCAAACATGGCACTATCAACACTGATAAAAGAAAATTAGATCTTGAAAATCAGACTTTCAACAGCGAATGGACAGCAAAATATGGATTTATTGAGAATACAGCGGGGAAACCGATGTGTACTTTCTAATGAGGTAAACGCAGTCTCCAAATAATATAACCTGCGGAGTAGGGCTGTGCGATATATCGATATACTCTGTATATTGCGGGTTTGTCTGTGTGCGATATAGAAAATTACTTTATCGTGATATTCGAGTTAGGGCTGGGCGATATGGCCTTTTTTTAATATCTCAATATTTTTAGGCCATACCGCGATACACGATATATATCTGGATATTTTGCCTTAGCCTTGAATTAAAACTTGATGCATATAATCACAGCAGTATGATGATTCTATTTGTGTACATTAAAACATTCTTCTTCATACTGCATTAATATATGCTCATTTTAAACTTTCAGGCAGAGAAGGAAATCACAACTAGTTCAATTTACCAAAATTATTTATTAAACAGTTATTAAGCAGTGGCACAAACATTCATGTCATTTCAAAACAGAAACTGCAAGATTGTCGGAGACATTTTAAAACAAGCTATTAGTGCACTTTTGTGCATGATGTCACTAAGATGACATATCAAAACAACACTAAATTAAAGTGCACTTTTTGTACAGAACGCCACTACAATAGTTTAAAAACATGATGTCACACAAGATATTTCAATAAGTGTCAAATAAAAATTTGTTGCATAGTAGGAAATCAAATAGTGTTCGTCCTTCGCTATGTGGTAGGTTCCTGCGGACGTTATCTCCTTTTGTTGTCGACTCTTTTTTTCATATGGTGTTGATCTGGAAATGTTTGCCTCGGCATTTTGATGGTGTGGGCGTGTGGCACCGAATGGAGATGTTGACATGCGGAGTAAGCACTCTTCATTCTCTAGCAGGTGACTTTTCAAATGATGCTACATATTAGCAGTAATGCTACTTTTTGTAGAAACGCTTTTGCCCCACACTTGACAAATTACGGTTGTCTGTTCGACATATTCCCACTTGAAGCCAAACCACCGTCAGACGATGGACCCCCTGCTGTTTTTCTTGGGAATGAATTCTTCCTTCATTTGTTACCAGATTCACACCTTCTTTCTCTCGTATTACCACTCAGCTAGCACCACAGCTAACTTTACCCATGCCGCTACCTCTCTGCTCCGCGAGGGTGTATACGTATGTGACGTATGCAGAAGTTGCGCTTGCTGTCTGTCTGTGAGAAGGATACACAAGAAGGAGTGGGAAGAGCCTGTAGTGTAATGCCCGCAGCTAAAAGCAACTGCGTGAGAACGTATACTCGAATATCATGATATAGTCATTTTCTATATCGCACAGAGACAAACCCGCGATATATCGCGTATATCGCCCAGCCCTAATTCGAGTATACGTTCTCACGCAGTTGCTTTTAGCTGCAGGCATTACACTACAGGCTCTTCTCACTCTTTATCTCTCCTTCTCACAGAGACATAAAACAAGCGCACCTTCTTACATACGTCACATACGTATACGCCCTCGCGGAGCAGAGAGGTAGCGGCATGGGTAACGTTAGCTGTGGTGCGAGTGGTAATACGAGAGAAAGAAGGTGCGAATCTGGTAACAAATGAAGGAAGAATTCATTCCCAAGAAAAACAGCAGGTGGTCCATCGTCTGGCGGTGGTTTGGCTTCAACTGGGAAGATGTCGAACAGACAACCGTAATTTGTCAAGTGTGGGGCAAAAGCGTTGCTACAAAAAGTAGCATTACTGCTAATATGTAGCATCATTTGAAAAGTCACCTGCTAGAGCAGGGGTGTCAAACTCAAATACAGAGTGGGCCAAAATTTAAAACTGAACAAAGCCGCGGGCCAAGGTTGAACAAATTAACCTTTTAATAGGGACCCAAACAAGTTTCGCATTGAATATTGAACAAGCAAGGCTTATATAACTTTATAGTGACATGCAAAATAGAGTTTCAAATAATAATAATAATAATAATTAAAAAATATCAATGGCATATAAAATACAATTTAAATAAAAATGGAATGCCTCTTTTCTATTTGCAGCCTTCTGAGGTAAATATCAACATTAACTTTTTCCACAGGCTAATACATTTTTAAATAAAATAACAATGAATAAATCAACCATTCAGGACTTTAAACTGCTCAGTTTGCAACACACTGATCTAATCTGATGTGCCCAAGCCAGATACCTGCCATCTTTTCTTGGATGCTAGTTCATTAATGTCGGGGCTCAGGCTTTGAGCTGAGGCAACCTTCATTATGGAACGAAGGTGTTCATCAGTCATTATATCTCGTAGTACACCCGGACCACAGTCTTGGGGGCGTGCCTTAAAGGCACTGCCTTTAACGTCCTCTACGAGCTGTCGTCTCGTCCGCTTTTCATCCATTCTAACAACGTGCCGGCCCAGTCACAAGATATGTGCGGCTTCTGTACGCACACACACGTGAATGTAACGCATACTTGATCAACAGCGATACACGTTACACTGAGGGTGACCGTATAAACAACTTTAACAATGTTAGAAATATACGCCACACTGTGAATCCACACCAAACAAGAATGACAAACACATTTCGGGAGAACACCCGCACCGTAACACAACATAAACACAACAGAACAAATACCCAGAACCCTTTGCAGCACTAACTCTTCCGGGACGCTACTGTTCATTCAAGGCTAAGGCAAAATATCGAGATATATATCGTGTATCGTGACATGGCCTAAAATTATTGAGATATTCCAAAAAGGCCATATCGCCCAGCCCTAGTTCGGATACACGCATAAAGAAATGAGAAACTTTGCAAGACAACTACGAGCGAAGCCGGACTATCTTGTCTCGGTCTTGCTCTTCACCGCAGAGGGCAACTATAGCTTCTATAGCTGTAGATTCTTGCAAAAAAGACAAAAAACATTCACTGATGCAGACATGATAAAGGACTGCATACTGGCCGCTGTGGGTGAGGTGGTATCTGATGAACAAATTAAAAAAACAGCCCACCATGTTCACCTTTTGTAAATGAATTCACATCACTTTTTTGAGGACATTTAGATGTTAACTGGCTGTAAAGCTTTGCACAAGTAAACACGCTGCTGGACTGCTTGTATCGGAGGTTTTGATGCTAGCCGATATCCAATGCTTGTTTTTTTTGCTGATATCGGACCGATTCCAAATTGGATCGGGACATCCCTATATTCAACATTGGTTCTGTTGCTGCTGTGCTGTGCAACAGAAGGCTAGTTTAGGTCAGAAATTAAAATGCCCCGGCTATAATTACAGCGTTAAATCTTGTTAATTAAATTGCACGTTTTTTGCAGGACAATTGTGGAGGAAACTGTTGGAGAAGGATTGCAACTTTGAGTCGTTGAACTTCCACACGTGGGCTCGCTTCGCCGAGTGTACCGAGCACACTGACGAAGACGAGAAGAGCTGACAGCGGCGAATGTGCGGTGAGGTCCCCTCAGGTTAAATGTTATCAAACATTTACTGTAGATCAAATGATATGCAAACTTTCAGGGATGACCACTTTTGGATTTTAAGGATGTCCAACTTTTGACATTTGACCCCCGGAGGTCTCATTGCTACATTTTTGCAGCACATTTTCAACTACATCGTCACTGCTAATCAGCTTGATAAAGAAGACCTGTGTTTAGAAGAGACTTTCACTTTAACTTCATAGAACCAAACCAGTCACTCACAGTAATCCCATTAATATGAATTTCCTTGTTTGCTTTTGGTTGACTGCAGAAGACAAAATGTAATATTTCTGTTTGAGCTTTAAGAAATTGTGATGGATGTTTTAGTGATTTGACAACAAGAAGTAAGCTGTGAAAGTACCATCAGACTGGATCTATAGTAGTTTAGTTTTAATCAAATGTATTGTATTTATGATAATTGGGAAATCATAGTAGCTTAAATACAATCGTGTTAAAAAAGGTAAAATAATTAAATATTAATTACATGTGATTACATATTTCATTGAGAGTTTGGAATACAGGTGATTTTCTTGTTTTGGTTTTTTTCAAGAAAAGTTATGAAAGAATTATGTTTTTATGAAGATGTAGCATTTAAAAAATGTTATAATGTATTTGTGTGGTAAAGATCAAAATATGTTTATTTTCTCAGCGTGTTTGTGATGAGCGCGGTTTAGAATGTCTAACTCTTTTGTCGAATGAATGGACTGAAAAAGAAACTAGGAAACAGTCTGGCGTTGTGTTTATTGAAAGTCTAGTTTACCGCCTGTGTTTACGTTTTTCATTTAATCTGCACAAATTGCAAAGACTAAAAAAATAAGAAGAGAAAATTGGTCATTTTTTTTGTGTCTGACTGACTAATATTAGCTACTTAGTAGAGATGTCCGATAATGGCTTTTTTGCCGATAATCCGATATTGTCCAACTCTTAATTACCGATTCCGATATCAATCGATACCGATATATACAGTCGTGGAATTAACACATTATTATGCTTAATTTTGTTGTGATGCCCCGCTGGATGCATTAAACAATGTAACAAGGTTTTACAAAATAAATCAACTCATGTTATGGAAAAAAATGCCAACATGGTACTGCCATATTTATTATTGAAGTCACAAAGTGCATAGTTTTTTTAAACATGCCTCAAAACAGCAGCTTGGAATTTGGGAGAGCATGAGGAGGTTGAGGTGGGCGGGGTTGAGGTGGGGGGGCTAGGGGGTAGCGGGGGGTGTATATTGTAGCGTCCCGGAAGAGTTAGTGCTGCAAGGGGTTCTGGGTATTTGTTCTGTTTTGTTTATGTTGTGTTACGGTGCGGATGTTTTCCCGAAATGTGTTTATCATTCTTGTTTGGTGTGGGTTCACAGTGTGGCGCATATTTGTAACAGTGTTAAAGTTGTTTATACGACCCCCCTCAGTGTGACCTGTATGGCTGTTGACCAAGTATGCATTGCATTCACTTGTGTGTGTGAAAAGCCGTAGATATTATGTGATTGGGCCGGCACGCAAATGCAGTGCCTTTAAGGCACGCCCACAATATTGCTGTCTGGTTGGAAATCGGGAGAATATCTGGAGAATGGTTGCCCCCCCGGGGGCATTTTCGGGAGGGGCACTGAAATTCGGGAGTCTCCCGGGAAAATCGGGAGGGTTGGCAAGTATGACTGGGAGACACAACTGCTCTGTACTTCTCCCTACGTCCGTGTACCACTCCGTACAGCAGCGTTTTAAAAAGTCATAAATTTAACTTTTTGAAACCGATACCGATAATTTCCGATATTACATTTTAAAGTATTTATCAGCCGATAATATCGGACTGCCGATATTATCGGACATCTCTACTACTAAGGTTACACACACCTCCTACACCACTGCTCACATCAACCACAAGAACCAACCTATTGGTAAATAAATACAATCCAAAATATATACTTATATTTGTAAAAGTAGAATTGACTTGACATTCAGTTTGAGCCATCTGTCAAACACATTCACGATGTGAAAATGTGTCACGTGACTTGACATTGTTTGGCAAGATGTATAGCGAGTTAGCTTCTGTCCCACTTGCCAAAGAACACGTTTTTTTGGAAACAATGTGGAACACCAGTGCAGAAACATCTTCATTGTTATTAATTGCCAGTATGGTTGTCATTTCCAGGCACTTTGCATTCCAGGAATGTATTTATCTCAAATCTGTGTGGTTTCGACCGCCCTTAAAAGTCCCTGGGAATTTGAAAAGCCCTTCCCACCTGCTAGGTACTTTTGCAGGTTCGTCTCCATCAAACGAGTTCCGCTCCTCCTGCAATAATGAGACTACTATGCCACTGAGTTATCACTTTTATTTTATTGTAAAAGTTCCCCTTTACATGTTCCCTAATCGCTTGGTTTGAACTGTTGATTTTTCCACTTCTCCCCGGAGTTTTACGATGTCTAATTCCATATTTCTTTTCGCTTCCTTTTGCACTATGCCACCAGAGAGGTCTGCCTCATGCTTTGGAGACATAAAGTTAACTCAAACCTGGGGCTGTCAAAGTTAACGCGATGATAACGAGTTAACGAAAGTTAACCTTTTACCGTGCGTCCTCAGTCTATACCAGGGGTTTCTTAAAATTGTTGACCTCGGGGCCCAACTTTTCCACAACAGAGGGGAGCAGGGCCCACTCAAATATTACTTCTCAATTAGAAATATTACTCTTGATTTTCTTTGTATTCAATAGTTATGTCTATATTATATCTATTTTTTAACACATAAAGCTTAGGCTTAGGTCAGGTTTATTAGAAAAATAAGTAAGAAACATAGACCTATGTTTTGCTAAAATTAATGAATACATTTCTTAAAACCTCTTAGTGGCCACATGTGTGGACAGCACCTTTTAGCTCTTATTTCCAAAATTGTGCACATTACTGAATTGGGGTCTTATGGCCGCTTATGTGGACACTTATACTGCCATCTGGTGGTGTCAGAAGAGTATAACATACAATGGAATTTGGAAAAAAAAAGTGTAAAAATAAGAATTGGCATGTAACTAAACATGAAGTACACGTTTGTGTACTTATGGACTACATCATATAAAAAGATGATTCTTAGTTTTTATTCTAATTAGGGTCCAATAAGCCCAAATGGCAAAGAGAAACAAAAAAAGCACGTAAACAAACACTTTGGGCTTTAAGAGGTTAATTAAACTGTCTCTAAAATTAAAGTGCAAATGAAAATACAGCTTCACCACTTTAGTCATAATTTTAGCTCTTAAGTAACTTCTCAATGACTTTAACTCCAGACTTCCTCTGTTTGTTTGATATAGTCATTACTGCCACAAGTGGTGGAAAAGTGTATTACAACTGAGTACCGCTGCGGCCCATACAAACCACAGCTGATAAAACACATATCTTTTGGGGGTGCTCGCGGCCCAACATTGTTAAGAAACATTGGTCTATACTGGAGTGGTGGTAAAACATATATTATATATTATTTTTAAAAAAAAGAAAAATTAAAAACCTTGTATTTTCTTTCTTTACTTTATTTTCCGATTAAATGTTGTTGTTTTTTTGTAGTTTGACAGGGAAAAAAATAGTATCCACTATTGCAACACAAAATATATTATCTAAATTTTTGGTCAAAATCCAAAGAAATACTTAAATATCTGCTTAACCTATGATTTCGAAGCAAGTTATCCATCAAATTGTACACCTAAAAAATACCTTATAATATAAAAAAATTTAATCACTTATATTTTCTTTCTTTACTTTCTTATTTTCTTACTAAAGGTATTTGTTTAGTTTTTTCTAGTTTGACAGGGAAAAAAATAGTGTCCAATATTGCAACAAATATTATATTATCTAACTTTTTTGGTCAAAATCCAAAGAAATACTTAAATATCTGCTTAACTTATGATTTCGAAGGAAGTTATCCATCAAATTGTACACCTAAAAAAAATACCTTACATTATAAATATATTAAAAACCTTATATATTCTTTCTTTACTTTCTTATTTGCCGATTAAATGTATTAGTTTTTTTTCTAGTTTGACATGAAAAAAATAGTGTCCTATATTTTTTTACACAATGTTTACTGGTTATTGCGTCCAAGTCAATTTGGCACGCCTCCAAACACAAGCACGCAAATGACGCATACGCCAGAGCCCAGACTGGCAGAGAAACAATAGACAGGGTGAGAATCAGTGGGCTAAACTTAATAACACTTACCATTTACAATTGACATATATTTCATAATGGGAGAAAGAGAGAGCATGATGAAAAATGTATTGCGTCTGTGTGAACGTGTTTGTGTCCATTTTGTGTTGAACTGTTAAAACAAATATTTGCATAAATCGAATTGTCTAGTCCCATGTTGGGTGTCGATTTTAAAAAGGTACACTTAAGAAAGATAAACAACTTCTATTGCGGGATTAGTTATGAGGTAACTATGGACAATACGATTAATTGCAATTAGATAGTTTTATTTGTTTGTCAGCCCTACTAAAAACGAAATAAAAAGAAAATAAGCGATGTTCCTCGTGTAGGGGGCCTACATATTACTCCGCGTACGTACTCGTCGGCCCTGCGCATGTAACTAGTTATTTTTCTTATAATAACCCTTAAAGGGGAACTGCACTTTTTTAGGAATTTTGCCTATCGTTCACAATACTTATGAGAGACAGGAAAAAAGTTTTTCTTTTTTTTTTTGCTTTCTAACATTTTAAAAATCGGCTCGTTTTAGGTGGCTGGTAATGCAGCTTATGGGAGCAATAATTTTGACTTCCAAATCACTTTAAAATTGCATTAAAAACCGCCAACAATACCTCATGTACGTTCCGTAACCTGTATGGTAACCAAGCTGTAACATTGTTTCTGTAAGAGTGAACACGGAGGAACTCTTTTTCTAGCGTAGTAACACATCGGCGTGCTACGGTATTAGCCGTAAAAGCTACGTCAACACGAAACGCATTTGAGTTTATAATGCACAACACAATCCGATAAGACAATAACCTGTACTGACTGGAAACCATGAACAATCATACCGTATTTTTCGGAGTATAAGTCGCTCCGGAGTATAAATCGCACCGGCCGAAAATGCATAATAAAGAAGGGAAAAAACATACATAAGTCGCACTGGAGTATAAGTTGCATTTTTTGGGGGAAATTTATTTGATAAAACCCAACACCAAGAATAGACATTTGAAAGGCAATTTAAAATAAATAAAGAATAGTGAACAACAGGTTGAATAAGTGTACGTTATATGAGGCATAAATAACCAACTGAGAACGTGCCTGGTATGTTAACGTAACATATTATGATAAGAGTCATTCAAATAACTATAACATATAGAACATGCTATATGTTTACCAAACAATCTGTCACTCCTAATCGCTGAATCCCATGAAATCTTATACGTCTAGTCTCTTACGTGAATGAGCTAAATAATATTTGATGTTTTACGGTAATGTGTTAATAATTTCACACATAAGTCGCTCCTGAGTATAAGTCGCACCCCCGGCCAAACTATGAAAAAAACTGTGACTTATAGTCCGAAAAATACGGTATTGCAGTATGTGCAAAGTATTAGCCCACGTTTCCTGTTTTGTTTGTACACAGCTAGCTCGACTCTGTATGTACTGTAGTTGTACGTTGATGTGCTGCATGTATTATGAACAATAGTTTTGTGGTGTACTCAATGAACAGTTGTCCGTTTGGTCATGCTGACCGGGGATGTTTCCAGTTGATTTGGGCACTGCAATAATTCGGCATGGCTTGACTCAAAAGTTCCAGATTTTCAGCGTGACCAAATCGCACCGACATCACTCTCTTGGCTTCCGTCTGCTCCAACGTTTCACCCTCTTCTTTGGACTCGCTTCTATACGCAGCAGTTCATCGTATATTTGGCAGCCGGCCGCCTTAGCTCCCACTCCTTCCCCTCTGTTGCAAGTTTTGTTGATTCTATGTAACATGTTTGTGTGCTATGGCTATGAATTATTCATTACTTATCGTGTTAAGCAATGGCAGCTAGGATTTATCCGAGAGCCAGATGCAGTCATCAAAAAAGCCACATCTGGCTCTAGAGCCATAGGTTCCCTACCCCTGGTCTAGTCTCTTACGTGAATGAGCTAAATAATATTATTTGATATTTTACGGTAATGTGTTAATAATTTCACACATAAGTCGCTCCTGAGTATAAGTCGCACCTCCAAACTATATAAAAAAACTGCGACTAATAGTCCGGAAAATACGGTAAATATTTTTTTTATAATCGGACCATTTGGAACATAAAACGTGTTGCTCAAGAACTGAGGAAGGTTCCTTTTCATGTGTGTGTTTGTGTGGGAAAAAAAGTACCATTCAGTACATTAGAGCGTTTTGTCCCAGTGGTGGAGTTGGGACCTTCTCCACATAGCCGCCATCTATAAAACCCACGTCCGTGTGAGCGTTTCTGGGCGTTGGCTTTCTTTGGCGGCGCTCGTCTTCTCCACACGAGGAGTCCCACTGTCCGCTCCGTCTATGGAGGAATAGAACTCTATTGTCATTGTTCACGTCCTCCACCTGGCTGTAGTTCTCAAGGAGTTCGTCTGGTCTCGGCACATCCGTGTAGCATCCTTTCTCCAGGAGGAGCATGTTGACAGACTTCACCTCTTTCACTCTACTGTAGTTGGACTCAGGCTTGGGTTTCGCAGCCATCCCGAGGTCCATCCCGAGGTCCACGTAGCAACTGTTGGCTGCGACAGGATTTGACGCCTCCTGGTTTGCGACTGATTGAGTGTTCAGGTTGGACAAACCCGACTTCTCCCGCTCCACTCTGTCCTTGTAGTGGAAGTCTAAACGAAAGCTCGGGGGCATAACAAAGCTCCTCTTTTTGTCTGGTAGAAGCCCGCCGTCGTTGTCCGACACGATCAGATAGTCGTCCATGTGGTCCTTCCGGGCCACCGGAGGAAGAATGCTCTGGTTTATGATCAGCGCACTGACCATGTCCTTAGAACCCACGCTCTGGAAGGACATTTGTGTGTTAATTAAACCACGCTATGACGTCACGGTTCTCTATTTCCTGGGTTGTAGTGCTGGAAATATTCAACCTTGAGAAGTGTGACGTCAAGCCCTTGTATCTTTGGACCAGGAACAGGCGGGAACAAACAATGCTTCACACTGAGGAAAATCATGAGTTGTCTTATTAACTATTAGTGTTATCTTGAATCGATTGAACTGTGTTCTTCAAAACATACGCACCTTTTCCTCTTGGTGACTACGATGCACAGGGTTGCAAGAAATGGAAAGGCACAGAGAGCCAAAATTAGGCTCCACAAGGGTTTTTCATTATAGATATCTAGGGGAAAATGCAAGGATTCCTTGATAATTATTAGTGTTCATTCCATCCTTGTCGAAGGACAGCTGGTTTCTCACTGTTGGGGATCTTCACGTAAGAGGTGTCACTCCACTTGCTCCAGGATCCGTGATCCAGCCGACAGCGCACCTGGACCAGAAACACCGTGCCGGGATGGACGCTGTAGAGCGTGAATCGGGTTTGTGTGCCAGCCATGTACTCCTAAATCGAGCAAGGTTGGGATTAAAGAGAGAGAATTATAAGGCTTCTTAAGTGACAATACCGTAAAAAGTCATCTGGGATCTGGCAGTACAGATTTACTGTTCACTGAAAATCAGTCAACACACAGTCACAGTCCATTCCTCCAGGATGACATCACTGGCGGACACCTTGCGTTGAAGGTGTCCCAGAGGCGCACAATTAGGTTTAGGTCTTCCTCAGCACTTGCCATCTTGGAGGTGTGTAGGCGCCTTATCATGTTCGGAAACTTAGGTGAAAGAAGGGGATCATGGTCCACTTCACAAATGTCACAGTACATGTCGGAATTCACATTTCTCATTAGTGAATCGCACCTACTTCAAAGCCAGCTGCATTCATTTAGCCCCAGACTTGCCTTGGCTGTGGGCAAGACAATTATCTTGCTGCTTAGTCGTGTCTGTAGCTATTAATAAAATGTCTCTGTTAACTTATTTTCAGTGAATAGCAAATATATACTGCTGTACAATTACTACTCTAAGGCAGTATATAAGGCCTACTGAAAGCCACTACTACCGACCACGCAGTCTGATAGTTTATATATCAATGATGAAATATTAACATTGCAACACATGCCAATACGGCCGGGTTAACTTATAAAGTGCAATTTTAAATTCCCCGGGGAACTTCCGGTTGAAAACGTCTATGTATGATGACGTTTGCGCGTGACGTCAATGGTTGAAACGGAAGTATTCGGACACATTGTATCCCAATACAAACAGCTCTGTTTTCATCGCAAAATTCCACAGTATTCTGGACATCTGTGTTGGTGAATCTTTTGCAATTTGTTTAATGAACAATGGAGACTGCAAAGAAGAAAGCTGTAGGTGGGATCGGTGTATTAGCGGATGGCTGCAGCAACACAACCAGGAGGACTTTGAGTTGGATAGCAGACGCGCTATCCGACGCTAGCCGCCGACCGCTTTGATGATCGGCTGAAGTCCTTCGTCGCGCCGTCGATCGCTGGAACGCAGGTGAGCACGGGTGTTGATGAGCAGATGAGGGCTGGCTGGCGTAGGTGGATAGCTAATGTTTTTAGCATAGCTCTGTGAGCTCCCGTAGCTAAGTTAGCTTCAATGGCGTCGTTAGCAACAGCATTGTTAAGCTTCGCCAGCCTGGAAAGCATTAACCGTGTAGTTACATTTCCATGGTTTAATAGTATTGTTGATTTTCTGTCTATCCTTCCAGTCAGGGGTTTATTTCTTTTGTTTCTATCTGCAGTTAAGCACGATGCTATCACGTTAGCTCCGTAGCTAAAGTGCTTCGCCGATGTATTGTCGTGGAGATAAAAGTCACTGTGAATGTCCATTTCGCGTTCCCGACTCATTTTCAAGAGGATATAGTATCCGAGGTGGTTTAAAATACAAATCCGTGATCCACAATAGAAAAAGGAGAGAGTGTGGAATCCAATGAGCCAGCTTGTACCTAAGTAACGGTCAGAGCGAAAAAAAGATACGTCCTGCACTGCACTCTAGTCATTCACTCTCACATTCCTCATCCACAAATCTTTCATCCTCGCTCATATTAATGGGGTAATCGTTGCTTTCTCGGTCCGAATCGCTCTCGCTGCTGGTGTAAACAATGGGGAAATGTGAAGAGCTCCACAACCTGTGACGTCACGCTACTTCCGGTACAGGCAAGGCTTTTTTTTTTATCAGCGACCAAAAGTTGCGAACTTTATCGTCAATGTTCTCTACTAAATCCTTTCAGCAAAAATATGGCAATATCGCGAAATGATCAAGTATGACACATAGAATGGATCTGCTATCCCCGTTTAAATAAAAAAATGTCATTCCAGTAGGCCTTTAACACTGAATTAGTAATCATACTCTGGATTTTAATTGTATTGAATAATTATATCTAATCTACTTCAAATCTACCAGAATAAACCTTGTCAAATGATTTGAAACCATGTGTTAATTATAAGGATTTTTATCAAGGCTTAGGTCAGGATAATTACAAAAATAAATACTAATCAAATGTACTGCAAAATAAGGAACTCATCAAAACTGAAGATTTTTTTTACATATTTACAGTGCTAAAATGTTTTTATCTAGATTAATTCATAAATGAAATTTGTGTCTTAAATAAACTCAATAGAATTTAAGTGCAACTTACCACTTAAGTCATAATTTGTGCGCTTAAGAAACTTCTTTGTTTTTAGCTCCAGAGTTCTTCTGTGTGTTTGATGCTGTCTTTACTGCCACAAGTGGTGGAAAAGTGTATTACAACTGAGTATCGCTGCAGCCCACATGAACCTAAGGTTAAACGCTGCTTTAAATCAACTCCAAATATTGTCTTTCAACACGAAATTTTAACTAGAAAAGCACTTAGAGGGCGCAGACTTCCGCCACGTCTTTTCTACTAGTATTTTTTTTAAAAAAAGTCCTGACAGTGATCTGTATCAGCCCCAAAATGGAATCACTTGTTCTTTATCCCATTTCTCACATTTCCTGAAAGGTAGATGGTAAATCTTTGAGCTATCCATAGCAGAATAAGAAAAACAAGAGTGACGCCTCTTGTCAGTCATCCAGTTTCTTTATTTCTGTTAGTGGAGGCGGGGCCACGAGAAGTTATAGCTCGAAACATAAACGTTAAGTTATGCAGTAGAAAGGATCTAGATCTAGATCAGCCCCAGAATGTAATCACCTTACCCATTTCTGACAATTCCGGAAAGGTAGAGGAAAATCCACCCATAAATCTTAGTCATACTTGCCAACCTTGAGACCTCCAATATCGGGAGGTGGGGGGTAGGGGGTGGGGATTGGGGCGTGGTTATTTACAGCTAGAATTCACCGACTTGAGTATTTCATATATATTTCATATATATTTCATATATATATATATATATATATATATATATATATATATATATATATATATATATATATATATATATATATATATATATATATATATATATATTTATTTTATTTACAAAAAAAATAAAAAAAATACTTGAATTTCAGTGTTCCGGTGGCTATCCATTAGATGGCAGTATTGTCCTGTTTAACTTCTCCGTTCATTGGGCAGGCAAGCTGTTTATATTGTGGGAAAGCGGACGTGAGAACAGGCTGTCCCCACTCAGTCTCAGGTCCGCATTGAGCTGGAGGGGGTGTGGCCTCCAGCTCTGGCTGAATACCGGGAGTTTGTCGGGAGAAAATCTCTGTCGGGAGAGGCGCTGAATACCGGGATTCTCCCGCTAAAAACGGGAGGGTTGGCAAGTATTATCTTAGTTAACTAGCAAAATGAAGGAAACTGAGTGAACGCTCTTGTCTGTCTTTACCATCTTTTTCTCTGTGGGCCACAACCATACACACACACCCAGAAGTGTAACGTGGTAGAAATGATCCCAATCAGGCCCAAACTCTAATCAGTTGTTCCTTATCCGGTTATTTCCTGATATTTTCATAAAAAATCCACCCGTAAATTTTTGAGTTATTTTGCTAACGATCTCACTGACAAACCAACGGCAACAATTACATTACCTCCTGGGAGAGGTAATAAAAATGCTTTCTGAAGTGTTGTACTCACTTTTGTCGGGTTACTACATTAAACACACCTTCCAGTCGCCTCGTTGTTGTTGTCTAGCTCTCAGCTGATATTCCAGTGTGACCCAGCCTGATTTGGTGTCGACATTCCGCGGATGCTCCCAGCTCACGTGTAGACTAAGACTTTCCGCACGGTTTTCCACCTCCAGTGCCACATTCTCAGGCGAGTCGGGCTTGACTGTGAAACACACACACACACACGCACTTGGTAAAGTACAGTCCTAAATCCTTACTTCGGTGGTACAAGGCACGTACAGTAGAACATCTTAAGCTCTATTGCCACCAGGAGTAGTACGAGAATTTGAGCACCGAGGTCCAGAAGAAGACTCCTCTAAAGTCAAATGTTTGGCGATCCAAAACAACCTGATACTGATCAGCGTCCTGAAACAAATAGGTTTGACGTTACAGGTTTAACTGTAGACCCGAAGCACTGACTTGCTGTCAGAATAATTGTATCTAAGTCAGGGTTCACCCGCGGGCACCAGGTAGCCCGTAAGGACCAGATGAGTAGCCCGCTGGCCTGTTCTAAAAATAGCTCAAATAGCAGCACTTACCAGTGAGCTGCCTCTATTTTTTACATTTTATTTATTTACTAGCAAGCTGGTCTCGCTTTGCCCGACATTTTTAATTCTAGGAGAGACAAAACTCAAATAGAATTTGAAAATCCAAGAAAATATTTTAAAGACTTGGTCTTCACTTGTTTAAATAAATTCATTAATTTTTTTACTTTGCTTCTTATAACTTTCAGAAAGACAATTTTAGAGAAAAAATACAACCCTAAAAATGATTTTAGGATTTTTAAGCACATATACCTTTTTACCTTTTAAATTCCTCCTTCTTCTTTCCTGACACTTTAAATCAATGTTCAAGTAAATGTATTTTTTTTATTGTAAAGAATAATAAATACATTTTAATTTAATTCTTCATTTTAGCTTCTGTTTTTTCGACGAAGAATATTTGTGAAATATTTCTTCAAACTTATTATGATTAAAATTCAAAAAAATTATTCCGGCAAATCTACAAAATCTGTAGAATCAAATTTAAATCTTATTTCAAAGTTTTTTGAATTTCTTTTAAATTTTTTGTTCTGGAAAATCTAGAAGAAATAATGATTTGTCTTTGTTAGAAATATAGCTTGGTCCAATTTGTTATATATTCTAACAAAGTGTAGATTAGATTTCAACCTATTTAAAACATGTCATCAAAATTCTAAAATTAATCTTAATCAGGAAAAATTACTAATGATGTTCCATAAATTCTTTTTTAAATTTTTTCAAAAAGATTCGAATTAGCTAGTTTTTCTCTTCTTTTTTTCGGTTGAATTTTGAATTTTAAAGAGTCGAAATTGAAGATAAACTATGTTTCAAAATTTAATTCTAATTTTTTTCGTGTTTTCTCCTTTTTTAAACCGTTCAATTAAGTGTAAATATCATTAATTATTAATAATAACATAGAGTTAAAGGTAAATTGAGCAAATTGGCTATTTCTGGCCATTTATTTAAGTGTGTATCAAACTGGTAGCCCTTCGCATTAATCAGTACCTAAGAAGTAGCTCTTGGTTTCAAAAAGGTTGGTGACCCCTGATCTAAGTTATCATAAAACTTTGTGTTTCAATGAGTTCCCGGCGAGCAAACAAAAGGCTTGTAAAACTCCACTGTGTGGGATGGGAAGCAACATGAAGGTGTTCTGTTTCTTTCATGTATTGTAATCAACAGAAAGATATTGTCTTGACCGAGAACTACAAAGCGGAGAGAAAGCAGGATCTGCCCAAGTTCCAGGCGCCTCTTTTTTAACTCTTTTACGACCTTTTCTGTGAACTGTTCTGTAACCAAAGGCGATGGCTGTTTACGACCCCCGTCCCTTAGAAACAGCTGTTGCCATGTAATCAGGGAAAGTCCAAATAAAAGAGGCGGCGTACAATCTTTCGGCAGAGCGTAATGACACTGTACAAGGGCACAGATGTACACGTTTCTCCTCACTGAGCCAAATTGAATTCTGTCTCTTGTTTGATTCTTTGCTTCTTGTCTTGTTTAATAGATGTCATCAGTGTTTGAACCTGACACTTGCATTATGGCTTATTGTATGTAAAACTATTGAAGTGCGAAAGTCAACATTTTGGAGTTTTTGCCGCCCTTTGTTCCTGCATTTTGCCAAACATTCACTTCCTCCAATCAACCTTTTGAGGGTAAAGTGACTGACCCGAAGACTTCCATTTCTAAGTTTGCGTGATTTAGAGCAGTGTTAATATTGTTGTCTAAAACTTTCGTCTTGTTTATGGTCCACGACCTATTTTCCCCTGACTAAAATGGGACGGTAACGATTAAAAACACATGCGGGTTGACTAAAACAACGATGACACTAATGTACAAGTTAGTCAACGAATAAAAACGGGATGAAAATGTTGACAGAGACTAAATCCAACCATATTTAATTTTGTCTTTAATTTCAGCTGAAATAAAACAAAGTCAGGTTAGTGTGAAATGTACTTATTGATATATTCATGGAGCGCTGGTCTTGTTGTAAATGTAGTTTTTGAGATGCGCTGCAATAGTGGTTTCAGCACAACATCAAAAAATGCTTTATCATTTATAACCTATATTTTAGTCGACTGAAATATTGAGGAATTCAGTCGACTGAAACTAAATCAATTTAGATGACTAAAATACATTTTTCTCAAGACTGACTAAAACAAACTCAAAATGAACCCTGATTTCGAGCACTCTTCATCCTGCTGCTTCCACCTGTCACCCATAACATCCATCAACAAATATGAACTTTGTTTGGCTCGTTCCAAGTTACGTCTGCTTTGACAATGGGGAGGAACGTCCCGTGCACGGTCCGCATACACCACACGGCGCACTCGTGCACCCGTCTGTGTAACCCAAACAGGAGAGTGGAAATTTGACCCGAGAACGAGCGCGGGTTTCACGCCCTCAACAAACCAGTTCCGCCTCATTCTGCGCGACTTGGCGCCTTTCTGTACTTTTCCATTGGCTGCCCGGATCCGTGGCCGTTAGAACCATGCGAACCATCAGCTGACATCGCGACACTGAGATCTGGCACCATCAAATCACTCTCTATACCAGGGGTCGGCAACCCAAAATGTTGAAAGAGCCATATTGCTCCAAAAATACCCCCAAAAAATCTGTCTGGAGCCGCAAACACATAAAAGCCTTATATAAGTGTTATAATGATGGCAACACATGACGTAAATAGCTAATTAGCTATATTAGCCTACTATCAAGGGCTGACGCAAATCTTCGTTGATAGAAATGTTGTATTTTAATATTTATTCTACACATTTTTGCAACATTGGAAACATTAGTAAAATGGAGGCTTCTCACAGGATGAGATAACTCCTGGAAATGACTGGCTCAGAAGGGCCAAAGGTATAGATGTGTGTGTTCAAGTTTAAGGAAACAGCAGGCTGTCTTCTTCTAATGGATTTATTACAATCTTTGCAAACTCTGTAACGTTTGCTGTGGTCTGGAACAACATGGCACACAAACAACTATGAGAAATTCAGCCAATATTACAATATATGCAAATATAAATTAAATATGCAGAAGACATAAAGGAAATTAAATGAGCTCAAATATAGCTACAAGCGAGTCATAACGATGCAATATGTATATATAGCTACGCTAAATAGCATGTTAGCATCGATTAGCTTGCAGTCATGGATTGACCAATTATGCCTGATAGGCATTCCAGCAAATCAATAACATCAACAAAGCTCACCTTTGTGCAGTCACGCACAGTATAAAATGTTTGGTGGACAAAATGAGACGAAGGAGTCGCATAAAACACGTATTTCTGTGGCAGCGTCGGAGAAAGTTGTACATGTAAACAAACTACGATGAGTTCAAGGATCGCTGAAATTAGTAGGGCAAAACGGTGCTTGCCAAATCCTCTCATCAGTGAAGCATGTTTAATATAAACAGTGGCATTTCTAACAATTAAGGTTTGTGTCATGTTTGTCCTACAGAAAATATATTGAAACAAAAAAAAAAAAATTTTCTTCATCTTTTTCCCTTTTCACACATTTCTGAAAGAGGTCCGGGGAGCCACTAGAGTGGCGCTAAAGAGCCTGCGGCTCTAGAGCCGCGGGTTGCTGACCCCTGCTCTATACCATCCATCCATCCATCCATTTTCTACCGCTTGTCCCTTTTCGGTGTCACGGGGGGTGCTGGAGCCTATCTCAATACCAATGCTTCTCAAATAATGCGGTGGACACCCTTTAGGGGCGTGGCGTCCGCCCGTAAATCCCAGCTCATTTGATAATCGGGTGAATTTATGCACTATGCGTCTGCCAGAAACTCACACAATGGTTTGCACTGATAAACAAAAAAATATACAATTCTCAATAGCTGTGGTGCTAAACTCACCAATTTCCATCACGTCTATCTTTAAAACGTCCGACGTGGCGTTCCTGAGGGCGTTGAAGGCCACCACTGTCAGGTAGTAGTCCACCCAAATGGACGTGTGGTTCTTGTCAAAGAAACAGGAGTTCCTCCCGGCCGAGTGGTAGTCCGGACACTCGTGCGTTCCCTCCAATCTAAACAGACAAAAAACAGTCCGTGGGTAAATCCATCCATTTTTTTCTGCTTAAAGTTTAAGTTAAAGTCCCAACGATAGTCACACACACACACACACACTAAGTGTAGTGAAATTATCCTCAGCATTTGACCCATCCCCATGTTCACCCCCTGGGAGCTGAGAGGAGCAGTGAGCAGCAGCGGTGGCCGCGCTCGGGAATCATTTGGTGATTTAACCCCCAATTCCAACCCTTGATGCTGAGTGCCAAGCAGAAAGGCATTAATTGATTGATTGAAACTTGTATTAGTAGATTGTTCCGGTTGAAAACGTCTTTGTATGATGACGTATGCGTGTGACGTCACTAGTTAAACGGAAGTATTGGTACACCTTTGAATCCAATACAAAAAAGCTCTGTTTTCATCTCAAAATTCCACAGTATTCTGGACATCTGTGTTGGTGAATCTTTTGCAATTTGTTTAATGAACAATGAAGACTGCAAAGAAGAAAGTTGTAGGTGGGATCGATCGGTGTATTAGCGACGGACTACAGCAACACAACCAGGAGGAATTTGAGATGGATAGCAGACGCGCTAGCCGTCGACCTCACCTTGACTTCCTCCGTCTCCGGGCCGCCGACCGCATCTGTGATCGGGTGAAGTCCTTCATCACACCGTCGATCGCTGGAACGCAGGTGAGCACGGGTGTTGATGAGCAGATGAGCTAATGTTTTTAGCATAGCTCTGTGAGGTCCGGTTGCTAAGTTAGCTTCAAT
Source organism: Entelurus aequoreus (assembly GCF_033978785.1). Classification (NCBI taxonomy): domain Eukaryota; kingdom Metazoa; phylum Chordata; class Actinopteri; order Syngnathiformes; family Syngnathidae; genus Entelurus; species Entelurus aequoreus. The sequence continues at coordinate 16,624,703 of NC_084747.1, read as the reverse complement.
GGCGTCGTTAGCAACAGCATTTTTAACTTTCGCCAGCCTGGAAAGCATTAACCGTGTATTTACATGTCCATGGTTTAATAGTATTGTTGATTTTCTGTCTATCCTTCCAGTCAGGGGTTTATTTTGTCTGTTTCTCTATGCAGTTAAGCCCGATGCTATCACGTTAGCTCCGTAGCTAAAGTGTTTCACCGATGTATTGTCGTGGAGATAAAAGTCACTGTGAATGTCCATTTCGCGTTCTCGACTCTCATTTTCAAGAGGATATAGTATCCGAGGTGGTTTGAAATACAAATCCGTGATCCACAATAGAAAAAGGAGAGAGTGTGGAATCTAATGAGCCAGCTTGTACCTAAGTTACGGTCAGAGTGAAAAAAGATATGTCCTGCACTGCATTCTAGTCCTTCACTCTAACGTTCCTCATCCACGAATCTTTCATCCTCGCTCAAATTAATGGGGTAATCGTCGCTTTCTCGGTCCGAATCTCTCTCGCTGCTGGTGTAAACAATGGGGAAATGTGAGCAGCACTCCAGCTTGTGACGTCACGCTACTTCCGGTAGGGGCAAGGCTTTTTTTTTATCAGCGACCAAAAGTTGCGAACTTTATCGCCGTTGTTCTCTACTAAATCCTTTCAGCAAAAATATGGCAATATCGCGAAATGATCAAGTATGACACACAGAATGGATCTGCTATCCCCGTTTAAATAAAACAATTTAATTTCAGTAGGTCTTTAAGTGAGGTTAGGAACATACTGTAGCTTGACTGGTAAGTCAAGAGCTTTAAAAATATATTTTTAAACGGTTTTTGCACCAAAACCCAATTTCAGAATTTTCCCATTTGACAAGACTTAATTAAATGATTAGAGATTTATGTAACATAGTGTACATGCAAGCATAGATCTTAGGGCTGCTACGATCAATCGATTGAAAAAAAGCTTTGATTTATTTTCTGTTGCTTCAATTAATTAATTAATCAGAATGTAACCAATAGAAAGGGATAAAATGCAAACCTCATGGAGTGCCCGGAACTTAAAATATGCGATCATTGTTTCCACACGGCTACTGCAATACAGCGCACACGAGGAAACAAAATCATTAATGCACACATGTTAAAAAAACGAATGCGGTTATGACTAGAATAAAAATGGTTAATTTAAACTATTTACCCGAAATTACACACTGGGGCGCTAAAGTGTTTTTTTCCAATTACATGATTATTTTTAACTAATCAATAGATTACTCACTTATCAAAAGAAATCAATGGCTGCATCCCTAATTGATAGATGGATAAAAGCTCATTGATAGTCTACAGCACATATGTCAGAGTCAAGGCCCGCGGGCCATATCCGGCCCGCGAGAAGGTTTTTTACGGCCCTTGGGATGATCTTGATTTATTATTAGAACCGGCCCGCAGACCGCAGATCTTTTACACGCACCAATACT